>NC_042980.1:36587757-36866641 GCF_901001165.1 Salmo trutta
CTTTCTCAGTGCCTTCTCTCGATTGGGTGAGCTCTGCTGGAATGGCTGTGGTGGCTGTGGGCAGATCTTCTGCTCATTGGATGTCTTCCTTTTGGGGGAAGACCCGCCTCCCTCCATTTAGAATCATATTTGTTACCTGAAATGATGACATACAAAATGCAATGCTGTCTAAGATACCTGTTCTTCAGGTAGCAGAGAAGACATGATAAAGTCTTTCCTTTGCATTTAACGTCATATCTCAGCCCGTAGATGTTAAGGGAAGAACGTAGCGCTCTGAAAGTGTAAATACTGATCCATTGGAATGTTGGATATGTACTATAAGGTGTCATTGTCACTGTATCTGCTGTTGTACATATTATGTATGAACTAGAGCCAGTTCTCAAAGGAATGGTTTATACCAGCGGTGCACAGCTCAGGCCTTCAGGTAACTCAGGCCTTCAGGTAACTCAGGCCTTCAGGTAACTCAGGCCTTCAGGTAACTCAGGCCTTCAGGCATCTCAGGTCCTCTGCAGGGACTAAAACCAGCAGGCATTGTTGCCCTCTGGACCAGAGCTGTGTGCCCTTGTACTATACCCAGCTGTAGGTTGTGAGAGATTGAGAGCAGCTGACTGGCCAGTGTCTGTGCTGTCCTTGGTGCTATGGGGCCTGTCTCTGTTGTCTGGGTTTCTGGCCAGTAGTAAGCCTGGGTAGTGTTCTCCTGAAGTTGGGCAGAAGCTTGCTGGATGCACTCTGTTGGCAAATCTCAAATCTCAGCCCTACATGGCGCTGGTGAGAAGTAGTCACTTTCTTTCAGGAAAAGTGGAAAATGTAGGGTAAATCTTCCATTTTTATTCTGCTGCAATAAATTCCCTTCTCTCTCTCCCTTTCTCTCTCACTCTACATCAGGAATCAGTTTGTTTTCTGTCGAAAAAAAAGTGTTGAGAGAGCGAGCGCGAGAGAGAGGAGAGAGAGAAAGACAGGGAGCGAGAGACAGGGAGCGAGAGACAGGGAGTGAGAGACAGGGAGTGAAAGACGGAGAGAGAGACCGGGAGAGAGAGACCGGGAGAGATCGAGATCGAGAGATCGAGAGAGATATCGAGAGAGAGGGAGAGAGGGGAAAGAGAGGGGAAAGAGAGGGGAGAGAGAGGGAAAAGAGAGGGGAGAGGGGAGAGGGAAGAGAGAGCACGGAGAGAGAAATATTTTGCCCGAGGACCAAAATATAAAAGAAAACACATTTAGAATGGAAACAATCTTCAAGGGAAAAGAAAGCAAACCAAAGATTTTATCAGGCAGTCTGTTTTCAAATATAATGTGATAGAAAAGAGCATTAAATGTGAATGGGTACACAACATGTGCTCTGTGGATAAGCAAACTCTTAGCTGCAGCTTTTACTTCAATTGAATTCACCAGCAATGTGAAAAAGGTCCATTCTGTAACCACTAGTTTGGCCATTATCCATGATTTTCAACCTGTAAGCATTTCACATTGAGAAGAGTGGTTTACATGTTGTTTGTTTGGTATTTTCATCTGTTCCTCCACAGGTCACATGCTTGACCCTTCTTATGTCCGGAGTGAATCCTCAGTTGCAACTCTTCAAGCTATAGATTTCCTTTATCACGTTTGTTTTGAATGTGAATAGTCATAGGTCATAAGAATAGACAGGATGAATCTCAAATGGCAGCCTATTCCCTATATAGTGCGCCACTTGCCTAAAGTAGTGCACCATATAAGGTTAAAGGTCCTGTTTGGGACGTAGCTACAGAAATGTAGGAGATATTTCATGTTTTAGGTTCATGTTATCCTGTCCTCTTCTCTCAGTTCTCTGTATGGCTCCACGTAAGTGAAAACACAGGTTACTCTGGTAAAGCATACGCTTACCTTCCACTTATGACAACGTCATGCCTTTGCAATCTGTGTGTGCATTTTTAAATAAATCTTCTCGTGTGCATAGTGGTTTTCTCGACATTCTCCACCTCCATCGGGACATAAAGCCAACGGTTGGATACAGAACTCTGTGATGTAAATACTATCTAAGAGTTGTGGTATGTAATTTACACTAGAATGTCAATTTGAATGTGCTTGAAATGTTGACATGTTTCATTGTACAAAGTTTGTTTATTTTTTTACATAAGCTCTGGTTTAATATTTTTACAATATTACATTACTACTTGCAGTTTTGTCAATGTTTATTCTTAAAAAATAAAGATTTAAAACAAAGCAATGATTAAAAATACATGTTTTATACTAAATTATGACTCGTGCTATGTTTGTTACAGAAGTCTCCCGTTGACATACTTGTATCAAGAACTGAACTTGTGTCAAGGATTGCTCATATTTTTCTGTAAGGTCTGTGGAAACGTGGTTTGTTTACAGCACTTTCACTGAGAGCTTCAATTTAGGGCTATATTCATTCAGATTGACATCAGCATAGCGGTTGTTTCGCTAGTGTCGGAGGTGGAACTGCGTTAGAACTGTCACATCCACAAGGGGCACGGTGCGTTACCTTATCGAGGACACTACCATTAGATGCAACGAAACCACACCCGACTACGATCCGACACGATCCGTGGTACAAGTTCAAACACTCAAATTAGACTGATAGGCCAAAATCCCTCCATCCACATGAACATGAAAACATGCATCAGCCTAACATCAATGCTTTTACATTTGACAGACATTATTTCTATTATCAATAGAGTCTTCACTTTCTAGTGCTGTTTTCAACTTCTAACACGATTGGGACAATAGAGGATTGGTTTGTGACACACGAGGAGCTGCCCACCAACATGTCAGCTCATACCGCAGTTACACTGCCAAAACATTTGATATGCAGAAGTTGGCGAACGCTGGTCAACGCTGGTCAACGCTCAACCTGATTGAATCTATTGGAGCTGTTCAGCTCGTCAGTCTGTTCATCGATTGATCCAGTATTGACGGGTTGATGAGCGCTAATCCAAAAAAGTGATCAGCATTAGGAGCTGTGGATTGGGCCAGCCAGCTTGAGGCCGGGACTGGTACATAAAATAATGTGTGCCAGTAATCACACACACTGCCATTACCAGGGCCCGCCTATCTTTAGTATGGTTGCATGGTCTCTCTCTCTCTCTCTCTCTCTCTCTCTCTCTCTCTCTCTCTCTCTCTCTCTCTCACACACACCATAATGCATGCAAGATGTATGATATGTAATTTGGTGGAACCTCTACTGAACTTTAGGCATCATGTTCAGTCACCTCTAATAGAAAATAAATTTGTTGGGTCAGTCAATGTGAATAAGTCCAGTGTTCGTGTCAGAGAGAAGTCTTGGCATTAAGGCCTAATGTGTTGAAGGTGAGTGGCTGATGAATTGTGACAGCTCACATTAGGGACAAGAGCTTCACTTCCTGGAACAGCCTTATCCGCCTGATGTCACCAGAGGAGGGAAGGCAGAACCACAAAGAGGAACTCTGATTCGTCTTGGTTCACCCTGCATTTGGAAATGGTTGAGCCATGTGAGGGTTATTTGGAGGCTATCTGTCTTTAGCCTCAGTAGTATACAGGGGGAAAAAGTACAATTACAGCACAATATTGTCCTGAAGACCTTCTCAAACCTTGTTCGTGTAGAGAGTGACTCATCTTGGATCAGATGCATGAGACCAAGATGACTTAATACCGTTTGTAGACATTATGCACCTTCACCATCTTGCCTTAGGCACACACACACGCAGACACCCACGCACACACACATGCACACACACACGCAGACACGCACGCACACGCACAACTAGACACTCCACTACACCTGCCATCCGTGTGGGACTTCTCCATGACCACAGTGTGTGTATACGTCATTAGACCAACACACTGAGAGCTCCTCCAGATGTCTCAGTCTGGGCTCAGTTCTCTGGCTATAGTCACTCTGGGTGATCACTGGCACTCTGTCAGACACACACACACACACACACACACACACACACACACACACACACACACACACACACACACACACACACACACACACACACACACACACACACACACACACACACACACACACACACACACAGAGTGAGATTGGCTCACAATAGGAGGGTGCCTATAAACACTGACCTGGTGTCGGTTAGGATTTTGAGAAGGTAAACTGATCCTAGAAATGTGTCGATCTTCTACCCACCCTGCTACAGCAGGCAGTGACGTCAGGACAGGACATCACAGTTCCTTGGGCTTTGTCATTGTGTCTGGGACATGAGCATACCTGCTGCCTACTGCAGCTGGGTAGTGGATAGTGCAGTGACTGGGTCTGAAGGAGCAGACAGAGGGGTGCGTAGGAAGGACAGGAGCTCACAGGAAACCCCATGGAGCTGCAGTGCATTCTGGGACCTTGAGGAGCTTTGCAGGATCATGAAGGCCCCTCACATGGCAATTATCTATCCTTTCCTTTCCTTTCCTATCCCTTTCTCTCTCTCTCTCTCTCTCTCTCTCTCTCTCTCTCTCTCTCTCTCTCTCTCTCTCTCCTCTCTCTTTTGTCTCTCTCCCTCTCCCTCTCTCTCTCTAAATTTCACTCTCAATGTTCTGCTTTCTGCCAGGCTATCGTCTCCTCTAGATCTGTCTTCTTCTTCTACATGTCTACAGCTAAATTCTGAGAAGTTGAGCTGCTCTCATCAGGTTTTAACACTGTGGGGTTCTGCAGCCCTCGTCTACTCTGCTCTGCTCTGCTCTGCTCTGCTCTGCTCTTATGGGGGACCGAGTGGCGCAGTAGTCTAAGGCACTGCATCGCAGTGCTAGAGGCGTCACTAGAGACCCGGCTTTGATCTCGGGCTGTATCACAACTGGCCGTGATCAGGAATCCCATAGGGCAGCGCGCAATTAGCCCAGTGTTGTCCGGGTTAGGGGAGGGTTTTGTCAGGGTAGGCCATCATTTTAAATAAGAATTTGTTCTTAACTTACTTGCCTAGTTAAATAAAAGTTAAATAAAATAAAAAACTCTGCTCTACTCTCATTTGTCCCCTATCCTCCTATTTCACATCATCCACATTGTTTTTCTCAGCATTGTCAAAAGCAATGAAAAATCTGTGTTGCTCAACAGATCAACTGATCAATATGAGGAGTGATGAGAGATGTTTACTGCCAGGTGTAAGGCCTGGTCTCAGTGAGATGTTTACTGCCTGGAGTAAGGCCTGGTCTCAGTGAGATGTTTACTGCCAGGTGTAAGGCCTGGTCTCAGTGAGATGTTTACTGCCAGGTGTAAGGCCTGGTCTCAGTGAGATGTTTAATGTCAGGTGTAAGGCCTGGTCTCAGTGAGAGAGGTTTACTGCCTGGAGTAAGGCCTGGTCTCAGTGAGATGTTTACTGCCAGGTGTAAGGCCTGGTATCAGTGAGATGTTTACTGCCAGGTGTAAGGCCTGGTCTCAGTGAGATGTTTAATGTCAGGTGTAAGGCCTAGTCTCAGTGAGAGAGGTTTACTGCCTGGAGTAAGGCCTGGTCTCAGTGAGATGTTTACTGCCAGGTGTAAGACCTGGTCTCAGTGAGATGTTTAATGTCAGGTGTAAGGCCTGGTCTCAGTGAGATGTTTACTGCCAGGTGTAAGGCCTGGTCTCAGTGAGATGTTTACTGCCAGGTGTAAGGCCTGGTCTCAGTGAGAGATGTTTACTGCCTGGAGTAATTCCTGGTCTCAGTGAGAGATGTTTACTGCCTGGAGTAATTCCTGGTCTCAGTGAGAGATGTTTACTGCCTAGAGTAAGGCCTGGTCTCAGTGAGAGATGTTTACTGCCTAGAGTAAGGCCTAGTCTCAGTGAGGAATGTTTACTGCCTAGAGTAAGGCTTGGTCTCAGTGAGAGATGTTTACTGCCAGGAGTAAGGCCTGGTCTCAGTGAAAGATGTTTACTGCCAGGAGTAAGGCCTGGTCTTGGTGAGAGATGTTTACTGCCTAGAGTAAGGCCTAGTCTCAGTGAGGAATGTTTACTGCCTAGAGTAATGCTTGGTCTCAGTGAGAGATGTTTACTGCCAGGAATAAGGCCTGGTCTCAGTGAGAGATGTTTACTGCCAGGAGTAAGGCCTGGTCTTGGTGAGAGAAGGCTCTGGACGGGTCCTGTCCACAATCCCAGGGTTTACTCAAGCTGTTAGCTAATGTTAGGGTTGGCACTTACTGTCGTATCAGACAGCTTTTTCCACAGCATGACTTCCCATAACAAATCCTGGCACCCCCAAGTTTGACCTCTTAATGTGGAAACCCCCATAATAATTCAGAATACTGTGGCAATGTTGGACCAGCTCACTATTTGTCAGGAACCACCGAGAATTAATGTGGACTTTGAACCCTGAATGTGACCACACGTTATAATGTGAATATTGACATTCTCTTTGCCACCCCTGGGGGGCCCTGTCTGTGTTTGGAGGTCTGAGATTGACGCCTCCATCTCCGTACAAGTAATGTAGGATGAAGTTTACCCTGGACACAGATCTGAGGTGAGTTTTGTGTTTCCCCTGTTGTGGTTAGGTTTGGGGTTTGGAGATGGTAAGCTGATTCTGTATCTGTTTTAATATCTGAGTGCAACTTCCGAGCCCTGGAACGCTGGGTAGCTATGTGTTTTCCAACCTAGAATCCTCTCTACACCCTCATTGTTATATTTGGGTATTTTCAGAGCAAATTTCAGAGACATGCTATTACATTGTGGCTTTTTATGACCCCTACAAAAAGGTTATTCGGCTGTCCCTATAGGAGAACACCTTTTTGGTTCCATTTTGAACGCTCTGTGGAAAGAACCAAAAGGGTTCTACCTGGAACTCAGAAGGATTCTTCAAAGGGTTCTCCTATGGGGACAGCCGAAAAACCCTTTTAGGTTCCTTTTTTTTCTAAGAGTGTATCTTACCCAGACATAGATACAGAAATGGGTACTGCCTGGAGGGGGAAACATTTGGCTTGGAGGAACTCCAAAACCTGTTAGAGATGAATTAGCCTGTTGATCGATGTTTTCCCAGGTACTGGTTATTAAACTGTATGTAGGAACTTCATTGAATGGCTGCGTGCCCGGGGGACTCACTTCCCTGACGGACATTGCAGATAAATCCAACCAATCCAACTCCTTCATCACCCACATGTGCTTAAGGAAAAGGCCTGGTCCGCTGGTGCCTCTGATGAATGGAACACAAAACAGTACAGCAGGAAACGCTGAGTCAGGTAGACATGGAGCCCATGCATCATGTACGCACGCACGCACGCACGCACGCAGGCACGCACGCAGGCACGCACGCATGCACGCACGCACGCACGCACACACACACACTGTACTGTATGATTATGTTTATAAAACTATAGAGAAGAGGCACTCACCCTCTGCCACTGATTAACCTCTCCAACCCCCTGTCTCTGTCTGTAATAACAGACAGAGACAGAGATTATATTTTTAATAACATAAAACAGTGATGCAGGAGTGAAGTTTCATAACTCAATCAGGCAGCAGCTCATTCCAGGGTGTCAGGACAGACTCCTATTCAGTGTCCTGTAAAATGCTGCTGATTTTACAACCAGCCTGAATGCTCAGGATCCAGCACAACTCTCAAAAGAAACTGCTGATAGTCGCAGAGAGAGCACTGTATGAAATGTGTGTCTTGTTAGGGACTGCTGTTGTCTACTTATAATATGGTCATAGAAAAGAGATTGGCTAATTGTTTGACTATAGATGACAGAAGACTATGTACAGTGAGGGAAAAAAGTATTTGATCCCCTGCTGATTTTGTACGTTTGCCCACTGACAAAGAAATTATCAGTCTATAATTTTAATGGTAGGTTTATTTGAACAGTGAGAGACAGAATAACAACAAAAAAATCCTGAAAAATGCATGTCAAAAATGGTATAAATTTATTATGCATTTTAATGAGGAAAATAAGTATTTGACCCCTCTGCAAAACATGACTTAGTACTTGGTGACAAAACCCTTGTTGGCAATCACAGAGGTCAGACGTTTCTTGTAGTTGGCCACCAGGTTTGCACACATCTCAGGAGGGATTTTGTCCCACTCCTCTTTGCAGATCTTCTCCAAGTCATTAAGGTTTCGAGGCTGACGTTTGGAAACTCAAATCTTCAGCTCCCTCCACAGATTTTCTATGGGATTAAGGTCTGGAAACTGGCTAGGCCACTCCAGACCTTAATGTGCTTCTTCTTGAGCCACTCCTTTGTTGCCTTGGCCGTGTGTTTTGGGTCATTGTCATGCTGGAATACCCATCCACGACCCATTTTCAATGCCCTGGCTGAGTGAAGCAGGTTCTCACCCAAGATTTGACGGTACATGGCCCTGTCCATCGTCCCTTTGATGCGGTGAAGTTGTCCTGTCCCCTTAGCAGAAAAACACCCCCCAAAGCATAATGTTTCTACCTCCATGTTTGATGGTGGGGATGGTGTTCTTGGTGTCATAGGCAGCATTCCTCCTCCTCCAAACACGGCGAGTTGAGTTGATGCCAAAGAGCTCCATTTTGGTCTCATCTGACCACAACACTTTCACCCAGTTGTCCTCTGAATCATTCAGATGTTCATTGGCAAACTTCAGACGGGCTATGTGCTTTCTTGAGCAGGGGGACCTTGCGGGCGCTGCAGGATTTCAGTCCTTCACGACGTAGTGTGTTACCAATTGTTTTGATGGTGACTATGGTCCCAGCTGCCTTGAGATCATTGACAAGATCCTCCCGTGTAGTTCTGGGCTGATTCCTCACTGTTCTCATGATCATTGTAACTCCACGAGGTGAGATCTTGCATGGAGCCCCAGGCCGAGGGAGATTGACAGTTCTTTTGTGTTTCTTCCATTTGCGAATAATCGCACCAACTGTTGCCAACTTCTCACCAAGCTGCTTGGCGATGGTCTTGTAGCCCATTCCAGCCTTGTGTAGGTCTACAATCTTGTCCCTGACATCCTTGGAGAGCTCTTTGGTCTTGGCCATGGTGGAGAGTTAAGAATCTGATTGATTGATTGCTTCTGTGGACAGGTGTCTTTTATACAGGCAACAAGCTGAGATTAGGAGCAATCCCTTTAAGAGTGTGCTCCTAATCTCAGCTCGTTACCTGTATAAAAGACACCTGGGAGCCAGAAATCTTTCTGATTGAGAGTGGGTCAAATACTTATTTCCCTGGTGTTGACCACCTGTCCCACAGGTGGCCGTCCCACCTGTGGGACACACTATTCAACAGCCAGTGAAATAGCATGGCATGAAATACAAAACAGCAAAAATCTCATAATTTCATTTTCTCAAACAATCAACTATTTTACACCATTTTAAAGATAAACTTCTCGTTAATCTAACCACATTGTCTGATTTCAAAAAGGCTTTAGGGCGAAAGCATAAAATTAGATTATGTTAGGACACAAACTTCACAAGAAAAACCACACAGCCATTTTCCAAGCAAGGACATGCATCACAAAAAACAAAAATAAAGCTAAAATATTCACTAACCTTTGATGATCTTCATCAGATGGCACTCATAGGAATTCATGTTACACAATACATGTATGTTTTGCTCGATAAAATTCATATTTATATCCAAAAACCCCATTTTACATTGGCGCGTGATGTTCAGAAAATGTATTCCCACCAAAACAAGCCGGTGAATGTGCACATCAATTTACAAAAATACTCATCATAAACGTTGATAAAATTGACAACAGTTATTGAAAGAATTATAGATATACTTCTCCTTAATGCAACCGCTGTGTCAGATTTTAAAATAGCTTTACGGAGAAAGCACATTGTTCAATATTCTGAGTACATAGCTCAGCCATTAAAGCAAGCTATCCAGCTACCCGCCAAGTTCTGGCATCAACAAATCTCAGAATTAGTATTATAAATATTCTCTTACTTTTGCTGATCTTCGTCAGAATGCACTACCAGGACTCCTACTTCCACAAGAAATGTTCTTTTGTTCGAAATACTCCATATTAATGTCCAAATACCTCCGTTTTGTTCGTGCGTTCAGATCACTATCCAAAGGCCTAACGCGCGAGCGCAGTACCAGAGACGAAAAGTAAAATAGTTCCATTACCGTTCATAGAAACATGTCAAACGTTGTTTACAATCAATCCTTAGGGTCTTTTTAAGATAAAACGTCGATAATATTCCAACAGTAGCGTATTCATTACAGAGAAAAAACAAGGAGCGGCGCGCCAAACGTGCCTGCGCAGTAAACAACTCACTGGTCCCAGGCAGTCCACTCATTGACTGAGCTCCTATTTTCTGCCCAGTAACAGGAGAAGGATGAAACACGTTTCTAAAGGCTGTTGACAGCCAATGGAAGCCTTAGGAAGTGCAACGTGACCACACAGACACTGTAGTTTCGATAGGGATTCAAAAGAAGAACAACAATTCTCAGATTTTCCACTTCCTGGTTGGATTTTTCTCAGGTTTTTGCCTGCCATATGAGTTCTGTTATACTCACAGACATAATTCAAACAGTTTTACAAACTCCAAAGTGTTTTATATGCGAATATACTAATAATATGCAAATATTTGACTCTGGGCCCGAGTATTAGGCAGTTTACTCTGGGCATGCTTTTCATCCGAAAATGAAAATACTGCCCCCTATACCTTATAAAGTTAAAATGCAAATCAATTTATAACATTTTTGACATACCTTTTTATGGATTTTATTGTTGTTATTCTGTCTCTCACTGTTCAAATAAACCTACCATTAAAATTATAGACTGATCATTTCTTTGTCAGTAGGCAAACGTACAAAATCAGCAGGGGATCAAATACTTTTTTCCCTCACTGTATAGACAGCTTCAGAGAACAGTGTGACCATATGTAGAAGTTCCATGTCCTCTCATTTCAGTGCAAAATAAAAGCAAAAGGGTGTTTTATTCCTCTTTTTGCCAGTCTCACTTTCTTTCCCCTCTCTTTCTTTCACTTACTTTATTTTCCCCTCTTCCCTCTCTCTCGCTCTCTCTTTCCTCTTTATCAATCTTTCTTTTCCTTTTCCCAATGGTTTATTTTGTGTTATTCTATCACAATTTGCATTCTCCCTCTGTCTGATGCAGGCCCACTAATGTCTCCAGCGTGTTTTTCATGAGCGAGAGGAAGAGAGAAGAGGAAGAGGGACAAAGAGAGCAGCATGTGGCTGTATGTAGAATGGCACCGGAGAGGATGGCTGACGTCCTAACGAACTGTGTTATTTATTTCTTTTTTGCGTTGTTTGTATCTTATTTTTGAACTTATTTTGTACTTAATGTTGCTGCTACCATCTTTTACGACCGAAAATAACTTCTCAACATTAGAACAGTGATTACTCTCCACGAACTGGTATAAGCTTTTTCCATTAACGAGTCCGACGAGTCTGATGTGAAGGATATACTGCTTTCCTGGGAATAGGCCCAAATCCCCGTCATTTGCATGAAGAGAAGACAGAGAAAAAGAGGGCGGAGGTCAGGCTGCCTTCTGAGAATTCGTAGGCGAGCGATTAAAACCCCACTGCCATCTATTGGCAAAGATTAAACTACCAACGCGACATTAAAAACTGTAATATATTATGTTTCACCGAGTCATGGCTGCACAACGACATGAATAACATACAGTGGGTGGGTTTTACACTGTATAGGCAGGATAGAACAGCAGGCTCTGGTAAGACAAGGGGTGACGATCTATGTATATTTGTAAACAACAGCTGCTGCACAATATCTAAGGAAGTCTCTAGGTTTTGCTTGCCTGAGGGAGAGTATCTCATGATAAGCTGTAGACCACACTATCTACCAAGAGAGTTTTTATCTGTAGTTTTCGTAGCTGTCTACATACCACCACAGACCAATGCTGGCACTAAGACCACACTCAATGAGCTCTATACCACCATAAGCAAACAGGAAACACTCAATCAGAGGCGGCGCTCCTAGTGGCCAGGGACTTTAATGCAGGGAAACTTAAATCCATTTCACCAAATTTCTACCAGCATGTTAAATGTGCAACAAGAGGGAAAAAACTCTAGACCACCTTACTCCACACACAGAGACACGTGCAAAGCTCTCCCTCGCCCTCCATTTTGCAAATCTGACCATAATTCTATCCTCCTGATTCTTGCTTACAAACAAAAATTAAAGCAAGAAACATCAGTGACTTGGTCAATAAAAAAATGGTCAGATGAAGCAGATGCTAAGCTAAAGGACTGTTTTGCTTGCACAAACTGGAATATGTTCCTGGATTCTTCTGATGGCATTCAATTCTCGGGCCGACTCTCTTCTCTGTATACATCAATGATGTCGCTCTCGCTGCTGGTGATTCTTTGATCCACCTCTACGCAGACGACACCATTCTGTATACATCTGGCCCTTCGTTGGACACTGTGTTAACTAACCTCCAGATGAGCTTCAATGCCATACAACTCTCCTTCCGTGGCCTCCAACTGCTCTTAAATGCAAGTAAAACAAAATGCATGCTCTTCAACCGATCGCTGCCCGCACCTGCCCGCCCGTCCAGCATCACTACTCTGGACGGTTCTGACTTAGAATATGTGGACAACTACAAATACCTAGGTGTCTGGTTAAACTGTAAACTCTCCTTCCAGACTCACATTAAACATCTCCAATCCAAAATTAAATCTAGAATTGGCTTCCTATTTTGCAACAAAGCATCCTTCACTCATGCTGCCAAACATACCCTCGTAAAACTGACCATCCTACTGATCCTCAACTTCGGCGATGTCATTCACAAAATAGCCACCAACACTCTACTCAACAAAATGGATGCAGTCTATCACAGTGCCATCTGTTTCATAACCAAAGCACCATATACTACCCACCACTGCAACCTGTATGATCTTGTTGACTGGCCCTCGCTTTATATTCGTCGCCAAACCCACTGGTTCCAGGTCATCTACAAGTCTCTGCTAGGTAAAGCCCCACCTTATCTCAGCTCACTGGTCACCATAGCAGCACCCACCCGTAGCACGCGCTCCAGCAGGTATATCTCACTGGTCACCCCCAAAGCCAATTCTTCCTTTGGCCGCCTCTCCTTCCAGTTCTCTGGTGCCAATGACTGGAATGAACTGCAAAAATCTCTGAAGCTGGAGACTTACCTCCCTTACTAGCTATAAGCACCAGCTGTCAGAGCACCTCACAGATCACTGCACCTGTACATAACTCATCTGTAAATAGCCCATCCAATCTACCTCATCCCCATACGGTATTTATTTATCTTGCTCCTTTGCACCCCAGTATCTCTACTTGCACATTTATCTTCTGCACATCCTACCATTCCAGTGTTTAATTGCTATATTGTAATTACTTTGCCACCATGGCCTATTTATTGCCTTACCTCTCTTATCCTACCTCATTTGCACATGCTGTATATAGATTTTTCTACTGTATTATTGATTGTATGTTTGTTTATTCCATGTGTAACTCTGTGTTGTTGTATGTGTCGAACTGCTTTGCTTTATCTTGGCCAGGTCGCAGTTGCAAATGAGAACTTGTTCTCAACTAACCTACCTGATTAAATAAAGGTGAAATTAAAAAAAATGAAATTTAGGAGTACACCACACCACATCAGTCACTGGATTTATCAATAAGTGCATCGATGATATCGTCCCCACAGTGACTGTACGTACATACCCCAACCAGAAGCCATGGATTACAGGCAACATCTGCACTGAGCTAAAGGGTACAGCTGCCACTTTCAAGGAGCGGGACTCTAACCCGGAAGCTTGTAAGAAATCACGTTATGCCCTCTGATGAACCATCAAACAGGCAAAGCATCAATACAGGACTAAGATCGAGTCGTACTACACCGGCTCCGACACTCGTCGGATGTGGCAGGGTGTAACGTCCGTCGTCAAAGGTAGACCAAGGCGCAGCGTGAGTTGGGTTCATCTTTCTTATTTATTTAAAGAAAGACACTGTGAACAAAATAAACAAACAAACGACGAAACAGTCCCATCAGGTACACAGACTAAACAGGAATCATTCACCCACAAACCCCAAAGGAAAAACAGGCTGCCTATGTATGACTCTCAACCAGCAACAACGATCTACACCTGTTCCTGATTGAGAGCCATACACGGCCGAAACAAAGAAAACCACCAACATAGAAAAAGAAACCTAGAACGCCCACCCATGTCACACCCTGGTCTAACCAAAAATAGAGAACAAAAAACCCTCTCTATGGCCAGGGCGTTATAGTACCCACCCCCAAAGGTGCGGACTCCGGCCGCAAAACCTGACTCTAAAGGGGAGGGTCCGGGTGGGCCTTCCTACAGCGGCGGCTCTGGTGAGGGACGTGGACCCCGCTCCACCCTCGGCTTAGCCCACTTAGGCGGCGACCCTGGCAGCGCCCGGCTGGCGGCCGACCCTGGCTGCGCCCGGCTGGCAGGCGACCCTGGCTGCGCCCGGCTGGCGGGCGACCCTGGCTGCGCCCGGCTGGCGGGCGACTCTGGCTGCTCCAGACAGGCGGGCGACTCTGGCGGCTCCGGACAGGCGGGCGACTTTGGCGGCTCCGGACAGGCGGGCGACTCTGGCGGCTCCGGACATGCGGGCGACTCTGGCGGCTCCGGACAGGCTGGCGGCTCTGGCAGCTCCGGACAGGCTGGCGGCTCTGGCGGCTCCGGACTGGCGGGCGGCTCTGGCGGCTCCGGACTGGCGGGCGGCTCTGGCGACTCCGGACTGGCGGGCGGCTCTGGCGGCTCCGGACTGGCGGGCGGCTCTGGCGGCTCCGGACTGGCGGGCGGCTCTGGCCCAGGATTCACCAGGCTGGGGAGACATGCAGGAGGCCTGGCTCTGGGCGCAGGCACAGGACTCACCAGGCTGGGGAGACCCACTGGAGGCCTGGTCCGAGGAGGCGGCACAGGATAGACCAGGATGGGGAGACCCACTGGAGGCCTGGTCCGAGGAGGAGGCACAGGATAGACCAGGATGGGGAGACCCACTGGAGGCCTGGTCCGAGGAGGAGGCACAGGATAGACCGGGCTGTGGGGGAGCACTGGAGTTCTGGTGCGTAGGCTTGCCACCCCTACTCCAGGCTGAATGCCCACTCTTGCCCGGCACGGGCGGAGCGCAGGCATAGGATGAACTGAGCCCTCCCAGCGCCCCGGAGACACAGTGCGCAGAGCCGGCGCAGGATAGCCTGGACCAAACGCGCTGAGCTGGCAGAATCCGCCCTGGCTCGATGCCCACACTCGCATGGCACTTGCGGGGGGCTGGCCTATAGCGCACCGGGCTATGAGCGCGCACTGGAGACACCGTGCGCTTCACAGCATAACACGGTGCCTGACCAGTACCACGCTGCTTCCGGTAAGCACGGGGAGTTGGCCCAGAATTCCATCCTGGCTCTGCCACACTCCCCGTGTGCCCCCCCCCCCCAAAAAAAAATGTTTTGGGGCTGCCTCTCGTGCCTGTTGCGCTCCCTTGCCTCATACCATCGCCTCTCCGCTCTCGCTGCCTCGATCTCCCACTGCGGGCGGCGATACTCCCCAGCTTGAGCCCATGTTTCTGCCCCGTCCAAAATGTCCTCCCAAGTCCAGGAGTCCATAATGCTCCTCTCCTGGTGCTGCTCCTTCCTCCGCTGCTTGGTCCGTTGTTGGTGGGTGAATCTGTAACGTCCGTCGTCAAAGGTAGACCAAGGCGCAGCGTGAGTTGGGTTCATCTTTCTTATTTATTTAACCTCTTACATCTAGATGTTCCGCTAGCGGAACGTCTGCTCCAATATCCAATGATGGGCGGGGCGCGAAATACAAACTCCTCTAAAATCCGAAAACTTCCACTTTTCAAACATATGACTATTTTACAGCTATTTAAAGACAAGACTCTCCTTTATCTAACCACACTGTCCGATTTCAAAAAGGCTTTACAGCGAAAGCAAAACATTAGATTATGTCAGCAGAGTACCCAGCCAGAAATAATCAGACACCTATTTTTCAAGCTAGCATATAATGTCACAAAAAACAAAACCACAGCTAAATGCAGAACTAACCTTTTATGATCTTCATCAGATGACACACCTAGGACATTATGTTATACAATACATGCATGTCTGTTCAATCAAGTTCATATTTATATCAAAAACCAGCTTTTTACATTAGCATGTGACGTTCAGAACTAGCATTCCCACCGAACACTTCCGGTGAATTTACTAAATTACTCACGATAAACGTTCACAAAAAGCATAACAATGAGTTTAAGAATTATAGATACAGAACTCCTCTATGCACTCGATATGTCCGATTTTAAAATAGCTTTTCGGATGAAGCACATTTTGCAATATTCTAAGTACATAGCCCGGCATCACAGGGCTAGCTATTTAGACACCCAACCAGTTTAGCCTTCACCAAAATCACATTTCCTATAAGAAAAATGTTATTACCTTTCCTGTTCTTCGTCAGAATGCACTCCCAGGACTTCTACTTCAATAACAAATGTTGGTTTGGTCCCAAATAATCCATCGTTATGTTCCATCAACGACGTTTTGTTCGTGCGTTCTAGACACTATCAGAATACTAAATCACGGTCACGAGCATGGCGCAGAAAGTGACAAAAAAATTTAAATATTCCATTACTTCAAAGCATGTCAACCTCTGTTTAAAACCAATTTTTATGCAATTTATCTCGTAGAAAAGCGATAATATTCCGACCGGGAATCTGCGTGCCTGTAAACTGAGGGAAAAACTGAAAGCCGGGGGCGGGGCGGGTCGCGAGCGTAAGCATTTCCCCACTGAGAGACCACTTAGCTTTTGCTCTCCTTTGTTTCAGCCAGGGCTTTGAATTACGTCATTCCTGTTTTTCCCGGGCTCTGAGAGCCCATTGGAGACGTGGGTATTGTCACGTAACAGCAGAGATCCTTAGTTTTTGGAAGAGATGTCAAAGAAAGCAAATAAATGGTCAGACAGGGTACTTCCTGAACAGAACCTTCTCAGGTTTTTGCCTGCCATAGGAGTTTTGTTATACTCACAGACACCATTCAAACAGTTTTAGAAACTTTGGAGTGTTTTCTCTCCAAAGCTAATAATTATATGCATATTCTAGTTTCTGGGCAGGACTAATAATCAGATTAAATCGGGTACGTTTTTTATCCAGCCGTGAAAATACTGCCCCCTAGAGAAAAACACTGTGAACAAAAAAAACAAACAAACGACGAAACAGTCCCATCAGGTACACAGACTAAACAGGAATCATTCACCCACAAACCCCAAAGGAAAAACAGGCTGCCTATGTATGACTCTCAATCAGCAACAACGATCTACACCTGTTCCTGATTGAGAGCCATACACGGCCGAAACAAAGAAAACCACCAACATAGAAAAGAAACCTACAACACCCACCCATGTCACACCCTGACCTAACCAAAAATAGAGAACAAAAAACCCTCTCTATGGCCAGGGCGTTACACAGGGCTTGCAAACCATTACAAACTACAAAGGGAAGGACAGTCAAGAGCTGCACAGTGACATGAGTCTACCAGACAAGCTAAATTACTTCAATGCTCGCTTCGAGGCAAGTAACAATGAAACACGCATGAGACCATCAGCTGTTCCGGACAACTGTGTGATCATGCTCACCGCAGCCGATGTAAGACCTTAAAGCAGGTCAACATTGACAAAGCCGCAGGGCCAGATGGATTACCATGTACTCCGAGCATGTACAGACCAACTGGCAAGTGTCTTCACTGACATTTTCAACCTCTTCCTGTCTGAGTCTGTAATACCAACATGTTTCAAGCAGACCACCATAGTGCCTGTGCCTACCAAATGACTACCAACCCACAGCACTCACGTCTGTAGCCATGAAGTGCTTTGAAAGGCTGGTCATGGCTCACAACACCATTATCTCAGAAACCCTAGACCCACTCAATTTGCATACTGCTGAAACAGATCCACAGATGATGCAATCTCTATTGCACTCCACACTGCCTTTTCCCACCTCGACAAAAGGAAGACCTATGTGAGAATGCTACGCATTGACTATAGCTCAGCGTTCAAAACCATAGTGCCCTCAAAGCTCATCACTAAGCTAAGGACCACGGGATTAAAAACCTCCCTCTGCAACTGGATCCTGGACTTCCTGATGGGCCGCAACCAGGTGGTAAGGGTAGGTAACAACACATCTGCTCTGATCCTCATCACGGGGGCCCCTCAGGGGTGCATGCTCAGTCCCCTCCTGTACTCCCTATTCACTCATGACTGCACGGCCAGGCATGACTTGAACACCATCATTACGTTTGCCGATGACACAACAGTGATCACCGACAACGATGAGACAGCCTATAGGGAGGAGGTCAGAGACCTGGCCGGGTGGTGCCAGGACAACAACCTCTCCCTCAACGTGATCAAGACAAAGGAGATGATTGTGGACTACAGGAAAAGGAGGACCGAGCACACCCCCATTCTCATTTACGGGGATTTAGTGGAGCAGGTTGAGAGCTTCAAGTTCCTTGGTGTCCACATCACCAACAAACTAACATGGTCCAAGCACGCCAAGACAGTCGTGAAGAGGGCACAACAAAACCTATTCCCCCTCAGGAGACTGAAAAGATTTGGCATAGGTCCTCAGATCCTCAAAATGTTCTACAGCTGCACCATTGAGAGCATCCTAACTGGTTGCATCACTGCCTGGTATGGCAACTGCTCGGCCTCTGACTGCAAGGCACTACAAAGGGTAGTGCGTATGGCCCAGTACATCACTGGGGCCAAGCATCCAGCCATCCAGGACTCTGTACCAGGCGGTGTCAGAGGAAGGCCCTAAAAATTGTCAAAGACTCCAGCCACCCTAGTCATAGACTGTTCTCTCTGCTACCGCATGGCAAGCGGTACTGGAGCACCAAGTCTAGGTCCAAGAGGCTTCTAAACAGCTTCTACCCCCAAGCCATAAGACTCCTGAACAGCTAATCAAATGGCTACACCCCCCCCCCCCCCTTTTACACTGCTGTTTCTCTCTGTTATTATCTATGCATAGTCACTTTAATAACTCTACCTACATGTACATACTACCTCAATTACCTCGACTAACCGGTGCCCCTGCACATTGACTCTGTATATACCCTCGCTATTGTTATTTTACTGTTGCTCTTTAATTATTTGTTACTTTTATTTCTTATTCTCTTTTTTTTACTGTATTTTTTTGTAAAATTTTTATTTTTAATCTGCTTTGTTGGTTAGGGGTTGTAAGTTAGCATTTCACTGTAAGGTCTACACTTGTTGTACTCGGCTTATGTAACAAATTCATTCATGCTCCATTCAGCCCACGTGCCTCGCCAGCAGAGCAGCGGTCTCAGGGTGAGAGTGAGTTCATTGGCTGATAGAGCTCTTGAGGTCATCACCATGGGACAAGGGTCTATTGGTCTTTCTGTCTTATATCATCAGGCCAGGACCACTTTAACCATCTCAAATCCTTATCTTTACCATTGAGTTGAAGAGGTTTAAGTGTGGGTAGACATTCTGAACATACAAAGAATAGGTCTGAACCCCAGCCAGTGGCCATGTTGTGTCAATTCTATTCTGACATGGCACAAATAGTGTCAATATAGCAGTTTGCAACAGGCTGTGTTCTCCTCATTGACTCCACATTGATACATGAGTTCTTCCGGTACATTTCTATGGAAACCCCCCACAGTGCTTGGACAGATAGTGATATACAGACAGTACAGCATATGATCTGACTGCTGATGTGAGCACAGCGACCTTAAAGGCACATTCACATTCACCGTGTAACAACACATGATATCAGCCACAGTATGCAGCAGCAAGTCAACGACTCCCCTGCTTCTCGTGCCAGAGCTCCTCATTCTCCTTAAACTTTATGTTTTGGCCCTTAAAAAGCAATTTATATCTCTTTATGATGATTCAAATCCCCTGTCGTCCTCCGGGATGCTGCCAAGGGGCTTCTTCCTGTCACTCAAAGGCCTAGTGGCTGGTGAGGTAACTGTTCTCTAGTGCTCTAAACCAGACAGATGTTCTCTCGCTCTCTCTCTTTGTGCGTGCATGTGTGTATCTGTGTTTGGGTGCATGTCAGTTGTTCATCTTAAACATAGGGGTTTGGCTCTGATACAAGGCTGCCCAACGGAGTTAGAGTAAAATAAGTTAAAGAGACATTCCCTTTCAAACAACATTCCAGGTAATGTACAACAGATTGTTGAGATGAGAAGAGATGGTTTATACCATGCGTATGACTGACTGTTGAATCAGGGTTGTGTACAAACCACAAAACTCCCCCTGGGCACACACTGGTTGAATCAATGTTGTTTCCATGTCATTTGAATGAAATTATGTTGAGCCAACATGGAATAGGCGTTGACGTCTGTGACCAGTGGGCTTTTTTACGTTGAGGTAAAGACTAGGCATTGGTTTGGGGACCTAACATAACTCGTCAGGTCGTAGACAATGTTACACATCATGAAAACTTCACTACTTCATCCACTGACACTACAAGTCTTTACCTCACCTGTGAGATTGCCATTGATCATCATCGTCAATGACGTAAATATATTTTTAACCTCAGAAATTAGTTTAAAGAGAGACCACCTCTTGCTTTGACGTATTGGTGTATCTGTCCCTACAAATCACATATTGTCTTGTCCTCTCTGCCATTAGCAGAGTGATTGAGACTGAGTATCATCCAGATCCTCTTTCTAACTGACTCTGAGCCGTGCTATGTCAGGAGGGGGAAAAACATGATCTGAACCTGTCAGATATGACCCTGCCAATCCCACTGTCAGCAAGGCTCTCAGCTCAGTGGTTTTGTGTAGGAACCATTTTTCACAGATTTTCAGTTAACCATCCTCTGGTGCGTCAGCAGCCCAGCTGTTGTGTCTCTGACTGGGGGAGACAGGTGGGTCCAGGTCCTTCCTGGATCAGGCCTCTCAAATATCCACCCAGTCTGATCTCACTGAGGGAATGAAAGGAAGTTATTTTGCAATGGCTGGGTGAGCTTGGATGTGCTTACAGTACAGTACCACAGGTCTCTCTTTTGGGACAAGCCTATATCCAATGCTCTCTCTCTCTCTCTCTCTCTCTCTCTCTCTCTCTCTCTCTCTCTCTCCCTCCCTTTGTGACATGACAATGCACGTGTTTTCTCCCTCTATGAAATCAAATATTTGGGTTTAGGTATAATGCCAAGAAATGCCTTTTGATTTGACAGCTCTAATGTAGTCCCACCTCCGACAGCACCAAAACAACCGCTATGCGGATGGCAGCTATTGAGGGTCTGATTGAATAGAGCCCTTAGAGTTTAAGGCCGCGATTCAATCAGATCGCGCTTTGTCGTCAATGCAGTCATTTCCGATAAAGCCAACATATGCAATGTTTATCGTGAATGCAGTCTCAACAAACACAGGAACAACAAGGCCTTTAAAAGGTGCATTACCCCTGTGTTGGTTGACACGGCGCCCTAGTAACAACCTAAGCAGAGAGCTCCTGTAAATATGTACATATTTAGTTATTTTGTTGTTTCTAAGTGTTTTTTTTCATCAGCTGTTTTGTTTTTTAAAAACATTGAATTTTATTGCATATTTGACCCACAGATTTGCAGATAGACTGGCAGGTCAACTCTTTTGGGTTTGGCTAGCTAGCTAGCTGGCTTATCGTTTTTGTTCTAATGATACAGCTGGACATTGTGCCAGCTTTTTTTATTTACCTGGCTGCTGGTTCATGATCTTTTGAAAACATAAATTGAAGAGTCACCTGAAGCTTGAGAGGAATGGGAGTTGCAGTAGAGGAATGTAGTGCTGAGGCAGAGGGCTCGTAATTAGGACGACTGGCTACTACTCTGAACTGTGTTTGGTGAGCTTTCTGGTGCCCAGAGCTGCTGAAGCATCACCCAAGTGGGTGTGCCATAAATTGTCCAGTGGCTCCATGACTCAGGCTTGTTCCCAGAGAAGCCCTCTACAAGAACATCACCAGACTACATCTTCATCAAACATCTCCCTGACCACCTTCCTCTGATCAATCAATGAACTGTCCCTCTCCAGCTTTGGAGGATGCATGCACTCAAATACTTGGCTTCTATTGGTTGACCTAGCTAACTATAGCTAAGCTACTCATGATGATGTATTGGTTGACCTAGCTAACTATAGCTAAGCTACTCATGATGATGTATTGGTTGACCTAGCGAACTATAGTTCGCTAGGTCAACCAATACATCGTCATGAGTAGCCTAACTATAGCTAGGCTACTCATAATGGTGTATTGCTTGTTTGTTTTTTGCTTTTGGAGCGCTTTGAGATTGTTATGAAAAGCGCTACAGAAATTGTATAAATTATTATTATTAGTTTTATTTTTGTGACATCACAGTTTTAGGGTACAAGTACAAGTTCAATTTCTGCCTTGGTGGTTTTAGGGCTCTATAGATGCAGTTGTCACGTCCTGACCATAGAGAGCTCTTATTTTCTATGGTAGAGAAGGTCAGGGAGTGACTGGGGGGGTTTATCTAGTTTATTTAGTTCTATGTTGTTTGGTACTAGTTTCTTTTTTCTATGTTGGGGTTTTTGTATGGTCCCCAATTAGAGGCAGCTGGTCATCGTTGTCTCTAATTGGGGATCATATTTAGGTAGTTGTTTTTCCCACCTGTGCTTGTGGGAGATTATTTTGAGTTAGTGCATGTTGCACTGCTGTTGTCACGGTTTGTGGTTTGTTTATAGTTTATTGTTTGTCTTGCAAAGTTTCACATTAAAATAAAAGGTGTGGAACGATACCCACGCTGCGCTTTTTTTCTCCTTCCTACGACGAACGTGACAGCGGTAAAGGAATCAATGGAATACAGACGTTCCCTTGAACAGGTTGGCGCGCATTCATCAAATCTGATCTAACAAAGTGGATATTCGTCAAATCTGTCATGATTTATGTATTCTAACAGGCCTACAATGTGCCTTCTTAAGTCCGATTTGGATATATTTGGCTGTTTCTGCTGCATAACATGTAGAAGTTGTCCCTTTTCAGGTTTAGAAGAAGTGCTTACTGAATGCTAACTCCCGTTCGTAAAAGCTGGTTAGCATAGCTAGCGTACAGAAATCATTGATAGTAGTCAAAGCAATGTTTTACTTTAATGCAGTTGATTGGTAACAATGACATGAACATGTGTTGAGGTTGACATCCATACAAACATTATACTCACATTTCTGTGTAAAAAACACAAAGAACAGTCTAAATGTATGCAAATTTTTCTGGGAGGCAATTAGGAGACTAGGGATCTTTCCCCCACACGTTTCCATGGCAATTCCATTGTTTTGGTCACCCGTCCACCTGTGGGGAAAACAACCCATGGTTGCCTTGGTTACCCGTGGCTGACATTTTTGAAACACTATTTTTTGTTGTCTGCTTGTTTTAGTCAATTACAAAACAAAATATAAGAAAAGTAAAACATGTCTAAAGAAGGCTTTTCAACATTGCCTTTGTTGCCCTCTTGTAATTGGGTGTGGTGAGTAGAATTATTAGGCCTGACACCTTGGAAATCAAGTTTCATACAATGAGTTTAGATCTGGTTGCTCTTCTCAGTACAGCTACAGTTGGCTTGTCACTCATTCAACTGACAACAAGCTAGCAAGAGCACTACAGCAGTGAGAGCTCGTGAAACAACCAGTAGAGCGAGCAGCCCCCTTTGTTTGCTGAAACCAGCACAACCACACTTCTATAAATAAATGATTAGCTAGAAATGTAAATGTTGACCATATATCTCACATTCTCCCAATCTTGAAAAATGTTGCCCCAACATTGCAACTATACAGGTAAATTACACCTTCAGCTACTTGTTGGCATTACAAAGGGACCCAAAAATGAGCAATTCAACTGTCACGGTTGAAAACTCCCTTGTGTCCTCTTCCCAGAGTGCTAAGAACCTTGGCGTGACCCTGGACAACACCCTGTCGTTCTCCACTAACATCAAGGCGGTGACCCGATCCTGTAGGTTCATGCTCTACAACTTTCGCAGAGTACGACCCTGCCTCACACAGGAAGCGGCGCAGGTCCTAGTCCAGGCACTTGTCATCTCCCGTCTGGATTACTGCAACTCGCTGTTGGCTGGGCTCCCTGCCTGTGCCATTAAACCCCTACAACTCATCCAGAACGCCGCAGCCCGTCTGGTGTTCAACCTTCCCAAGTTCTCTCACGTCACCCCGCTCCTCCGCTCTCTCCACTGGCTTCCAGTTGAAGCTCGCATCCGCTACAAGTCCATGGTGCTTGCCTATGGAGCTGTGAGGGGAACGGCACCTCCGTACCTTCAGGCTCTGATCAGGCCCTACACCCAAACAAGGGCACTGCGTTCATCCACCTCTGGCCTGCTCGCCTCCCTACCTCTGAGGAAGCACAGCTCCCGCTCAGCCCAGTCAAAACTGTTCGCTGCTCTGGCACCCCAATGGTGGAACAAGCTCCCTCACGACGCCAGGACAGCGGAGTCAATCACCACCTTCCGGAGACACCTGAAACCCCACCTCTTTAAGGAATACCTGGGATAGGATAAAGTAATCCTTCTACCCCCCCCCCCCCCCAAAAGATTTAGATGCACTATTGTAAAGTGTTTTTTTCCACTGGATATCTTAAGGTGAATGCACCAATTTGTAAGTCGCTCTGGATAAGAGCGTCTGCTAAATGACTTAAATGTAAATGTAAATGTACCACTTAAAAATAAATGTATTACCCTTTTTACACAGCAATCATCTTGCTGTTTCTGAAAAACAGGACCATTGTACCATGTGGTTTTCTACTGCCTTTGATTTAGTCAGAACTTGACCATAATGGTATGTTAAATGCATTAGTATAATGACCAAAAAACATCCCTTGACCTAGGTGGGTTTTGTCATGTCTTCTTACCCACTGCTTTACTAAATGTTTATTTTGTACACAACTTCCAACTGTTTGTACTCTTCTATTTCTAGGTCACGAGAAACTGGATGTATAGTCTTTGATTCAAAACAGTCAAGGACGGGGTATTCTCACTTTTTTAAACAGTCATTAGACGATGCCTGGTTGCTCTTTAAAAGTGCTTTCCTCTCCATCTTAAATAAGCATGCTCTATTCACAAAACGTAGAACTAAGAACAGATATAGCTCTTGGTTTACTCCAGACTTGACTGCCCTTGACCAGCACAAAAACATCCTGTGGCATTCTGCTTTAGCATCGAATAGCCCCCGCGATATGCAACTTTTCAGGGAAGTCAGGAACCAATACCAAGGCTAGCTATTTCGAACAGAAATTTGCATCCTGTAACAATAATTCCAAAAGGTTTTGGGACACTGTAAAGTCCATGGAGAACAAGAGCCCCTCCTCCCAGCTGCCCACTGCACTTAGGATAGGAAACATTGTTACCACCAATAAATCTACAATAATTGATCATTTCAATAAGCATTTTTCTACGGCTGGCCATGCTTTCAACCTGGCTACCCTTACCCGGCCAACATCTCAGCACCCCCTGCAGCAACTTGCCAAGCCCCCCCCCCCCCCTGCTTCTCCATCACGCAAATCCAGACTGCTGATGTTCTGAAAGAGCTAACATAATATGGATCCCTACAAATCAGCTGGGCTCGACAATCTGGAACCTCTCTTTCTAAAATTATCCGACGAAATTGTTGCAACCCCTATTACTTTTTTATTTTATTTTTTTATTTCACCTTTACTTAACAAGGTAAGCTAGTTGAGAACAAGTTCTCATTTTCAACTGCGACCTGGCCAAGATAAAGCAAAGCAGTGCGACAGAAACAACAAAACAGAGTTACACGTGGAATGAACAAACATATTACTAGCCTATTCAACCTCTCTTTCGTATCGTCTGAGATCCCCAAAGATTGGAAAGCTGCCGCGGTCATCCCCCTCTTCAAAGGGGGAGACACTCTAGACCCAAACTGTTATAGAACTATATCCATCCTGCCCTGTCTTTCTAAAATCTTCGAAAGTCAAGTTAACAAACAGATCACCGACCATTTCAGATCGCACCGTACCTTCTCCACTATGCAATCTGGGTTCTGAGCTGGTCATGGGTGCACCTCAGCCACGATCAAGGTCCTAAACGATATCATAACCGCCATCAATAAAAGACAGTACTGTGCAGGCGTCTTCATCGACCTGGCCAAGGCTTTCGACTCTGTCAATCACCGCACTCTTACCGGCAGACTCAATAGCCTTGGTTTCTCAAATGACTGCCTTGCCTGGTTCAGCAACTACTTCTCAGATAGAGTTCAGTGTGTCAAATCGGAGGGGCTGTTGTCCAGACCTCTGGCAGTCTCTATGGGGGTGCCACAGGGTTCAATTCTCGTGCCGACTCTTTTCTCTGTATATATCAATAATGTCGCTCTTGCTGCTGGTGTTTCTCTGATCCACCTCTACACAGACAACACCATTCTGTATACGTCTGGCTCTTCTTTGGACACTGTGCTAACAAATCTCCAAACTAGCTTCAATGCCATACAACACTCCTTCCGAGGCCTCCAACTGCTTTTAAATGCAAGTAAAACTAAGTGCATGCTCTTCAACCGATTGCTGCCCGTACCCTCCCGCCCGACTAGCATCACTACTCTGGACGGTTCTGACTTAGAATATGTGGACAACTACAAATACCTAGGTGTCTGGTTAGACAGTAAACTCTCCTTCCAGACTCACATTAAACATCTCCAATCCAAAATTACATCTAGAATCGGCTTCCTATTTCGCAACAAAGCCTCCTTCACTCAGGCTGCCAAACATACCCTCGTAAAACTGACTATCCTACCGATCCTTGACTTCGGTGATGTCATTTACAAAATAGCCTCCAACACTCTACTCAGCAAATTGGATGTAGTCTATCACAGTGCCATCTGTTTTGTCAACAAAGCTCCATATACTACCCACGACCTGTGTGCACTCATTGGCTGGCCCTCACTATATATTCATCGCCAAACCCACTAGCTCCAGGTCATCTATAAGTCTTTGCTAGGTAAAGCCCCGCCTTATCTCAGCTCACTGGTCACCATAACAACACCCACCCGTAGCACACGCTCCAGCAGGTATATTTCACTGGTCATCCCCAAAGCCAACACTTCCTTCGGCCGCCTTTCCTTCCATTTCTCTGCTGCCAATGACTGGAACGAATTGCAAAAACTTCTGAAGCTGGAGTCTTATATCTCCCTCTCTAACTTTAAGCATCAGCTGTCTGACCAGCTTACCGATCACTGTTCCTGTACACCACCAATCTGTAAATAGCACACCCAACTACCTCATCCCCATATTGTTATTTATCCTCTTGCTCTTTTGCACCCCAGTATCTCTACTTGCACATCATCATCTGCACATCTATCACTCTAGTGTTAATGCTAAATTGTAATTATTTCGCCTCTATGGCATATTTATTGCCTTACCTCACTACTCTTCTACATTTGCACACACTGTACATTGACTTTTCTATTGTGTTATTGACTGTACGTTTGTTTATGTGTAACTCTGTGTTGTTTGTTTTTTGTCGCACTGCTTTGCTTCATCTTGGCTAGGTCGCAGTTGTAAATGAGAACTTGTTCTCAACTGGCCTACCTGGTTAAATATAGTGAAGGGGGGAAAAAATGGAGAATACTAAGTCGATTTCATTTACTAAGGTCTTCAATAAGAGTTGATTGATATCTGTTTAGCTGTCAACGTTCTCTGTGTGAAGCTGGGCTGCCCAGGAGTTGCATAAGTTAGAGCCTCTGGCTGTCTCCTCTCTCTTTTTGGATTCTGTGACCTGCGTTCTGCCGATCTTCAGGTTCAGAGTCCTCCGCTGTATCCTGACTGTCATCCATGTCTCTGCAGCCAGCACCCTTTCCCCTCCTTCTCTAGCTAAGTTCGACTCCTGTTCCTCTTCAGCCATTTGTGGCAATTGACACCTCTCCTGTACTTCAGGTGTGCTCTGAGAATGGAACTCATGCCCTGTGGGGTTCAGTGTGGTGGCTCGGTAGATGACCAGGTAAGTAGTCCTGTCTGGAACTTGTCATCAGACTCGTCCTCGCTGTCTGTGTGTTGATGATTCTGTGTCACATGGGGTCTCTGTTTTGTTCTGTTACTCTGTCTTGTTTTTACTCTGTATTTGCTCTGAGGTTGTTCTGGGGTTTCAGCTACAGGTAGGAAGTCACATGGCAACAAAATATTTTGATAGAGTGCTTTTATCCTTATCCTGGATTGTCCTCTCTTTCTATCCCAAACAGGAGATTGATGGGGTGTCGTGGAGGCGTGTCGAACAGTAAGTAGAATGGTGAGTAGCCTGTAGCATCACTTGAAGTACAGTTGCAGACATGAAGGCCCTTGGGTAAGTAGCTTTTCCAGTCTTCTGTTCCTATGTTAGTGTTCTGAGCATGGAGGCAAGAGTACAATTAAATCTCCTGTGGGTGAAACTGAGTGGTGTGACCCTCATATTCCACAGAGCTCTTTCAGTCAATGTAACAGTTGGTTTTCAAGTTATCTTCCCTGGTCATGGTGTATTTTCCCTTGAAATTCACATTTCAGTGCAAAGTCATTGAACAGTTTGTCTGCCGCTGTCTTGGCTGACTTGTTTGTGGTTGCATAGGCTTGGGAAAAGCGTGTGTAGTGGTCCATCACAACAAGAATGTACTCCTAACCTCCTTTTTACATCTCCAGGTGAAGGAAGTCTACAGAGACTACCTCAAAGGGCTGAGTGGTTTAGATGCTCTTCATGGGTGCTCGTGTTGGTCTGTTTGGTTTCCTCTTCTTCAGGCACTCGCACAATTATTTTCACAAAGTGTTCCACATCATGCTGCATTTTGGGCCAGTAGAACCGGTCTCTGATTAAGCTCAATGTTCTTTCTGTGCCCAGATGTCACTTGAGGATGATAGAGCTTGGGAAGAACGAGTTGACATCTGGAATTACTTCTCCTGTGTAGTGTTCCATCTGGTTTGATCTCTAGTTTTCCCCATTCCCTAGCAAGGCTCTCACTTCACTGTCCTCTGTGTGAATGACATCGCACTTGGCCTCTGGTTTCTCATCTTGTACTCCCACACTTTTCCGATCGCTGGATTTTCCTGTTGAGCCTCCCATATCTCATCTCTGGAGATTGGCTGTGTTGTGCTAAGTAGTCTCTACTTCTCTGCTTGCTCTGCCTCTGCTTGTTCTTGGGGGGCGTAAAATGTGATGTAGCTGAACAGTGGAGTAGGCTCTACCTTGCTTTGTGGCACTGACAGTGCCTTATTCCCTCTGTACACTGTGTCATGAATGTCTCCGTATCCAATTGGCATCCTTGATAGGCCATCTGTCTCCGTTTGCCTTTCCAGGTCTGTACTTTATGGTGAAGTTGAAATCAGCCAATTCAGCAACCCTCTGTCCTGTTGCATTCAATTTAGCAGTGGTCAGTGTAACCGGTGTGAAATGGTTAGCGAGGTGCGCGCTAATAGCGTTTCAATCGTTGACATCACTTGCTCTGAGACCTTGAAGTAGTTGTTTCCCTTGCTCTGCAAGGGCCACAGCTTTTGTGGAGCGATAGGTAACGATACTTCAAGGGTGTTAGTTGTTGATGTGTGCAGAGGGTCCCTGGTTCGAGCCCAGGTAGGGGCGAGGAGAGAGACAGAAGCAAAACAAATTACATCAGCACATATGTGAGGGAGTTGTTGTTCGTATACACCACAAAGGAAGGAGCGTGGAATAGGTAGTCTCTGAAATGATCACAGATAGCACACTTCAGACCCAGGAACTCTAGCTTGCCAGAGTGCAGATTGTAGTTCTTCTCTGGAGGAGTGAGTGTTCTGGACCCATAGGCTATTCATCTCCACTTGCTCTCTCCACACTGGTAGAGCACTGCTCCAAGTCCTACTTGTGATGCGTCAGTGTGTAGTTGAAGTCTGGGTAGGCTAACACTGGAGGGTTGGACATCCTGTCAGCGAGGTTGTTTAACACTTCCTGGTGCTCCTCTGTCCTTTGGATGGGGGTTGCACTCCGTAGCTGGAGTACTTTTCCTGCTGTTCCTGCTTTCCGTGCTTTTGCCTTAGCTTTGACTTCCCATGCTGAAGCTGGGTGTCACTCCTTCAAGGCCTAGGCAGGAGCCACCTCTGCAGGGCCCATGGTGTAACCGTCTTTTGACACCATCCTGCCTAGGAACCTCACTTTTGCCCTAAACTGTTCACATTTCTTAGAAGTGAGTTTGATGGAATGTTGTTGGTATCGACGTAGGACAGTTTGGATGTCTCTGATATGTTCATCAAAGGACTGACTGTGAACTAGCTTGTCGTCTAGATTCTTTCTCTCTCTCTTTCTCTCTCTCTCTCTTTCTCTCTTTCTCTGTCTGACTCTTGGTCTCTCTGAGTCTCTTTGTCTCCTGCTCTGTGTGATACAGTAGCTTTTGTTTAGCACACAGGCTGATGTCCTCTAGTATGCGAGTTGAGGCCAAGGTCCAGTCAATTCCATTCAGTCAGAACAGCTTCCAGAAGCTCCTGCTCTTCCCACCTGAACTATTTTCTGTCTCTGTGGAAATCAGCGAGACCGTTGGGATCCTGCTCCTCATCCCGTGTGCGTGAGGACTGTGTTTACACACTGTTGTGACAGCGACCCAACCTGTGAACAGACAGACAACATGTGCCGTGGAAGAGGGAAGGCATTCTGTGGAAGAGCTGACACCTACCCTGGGAGACAGTGTGCAACTGGAGAGGGAAGGGGCTCCAAGGGCCTGGGCTCGTGTGAGCGAGAGAGACAGAGAGAGACAGACAGAGAGAGACAGCAGGACAATGAGTGAACCTGTGCCAGTGGATACGCATGTGCCAGGGCTTTGCTGTGAGAAAGTGCACTTCGATACCATTGTTAGTAGGTCTGTAATGTATTGTTGTTGTTGTAATCGTCATCTTGTCGATTTAAATTGTCATCTTCATCATCATCGTGACAAGGAAGGCCGTCGCCTTGTTCACTTAAAAGATTAAAAAGTAGACTGAGAATAAAACTGCATAAAACAATTATTGATTTATTGTCCAATACAGCAAAATAAAACAACAAAACAGATTGGCTGTTCAAAGATGCTAAAACCAACCTTTGACCTTTCAGACATGGCTCTAGAACATACTGAACACACCTGTTTTATACTCAGGTTTGACCAATAACTAATTAGGTACACCTGACGTGTGGCCATGCAAAATTGAACCAAACACAGTAAAGACAATTAAGACATTTAGGGCAATTCAATCTAAATGCTGAAGCGTTACAGATTCCGTAATAGAAATGTGAAGGTCATTTCTGATTGCACCAGAATATACAGCGTTTACCATGAATGCAGTCTCCACTAAAGCGGGAACATTGCCTTTAAATTTTACACGTAGGTTGTAATATGGCTTTTTTTCTGGCTTGGCCCTCCACAGTGAGTTTAACCCACGCACCGCTAGTGTAAATCAATGAAGAAAACACAACAAACACATCTTGCACTTGAATAAATACTTGCATACACATTTAAAATAGTCCAATGTCATCATCATCCTCATCACCATCATTTTTACCATCATCCCACCATAAACATCATCACTATCATCCCCATCATCATCACCATTACCACCATTACCATCATCACTATTACCATCATCATCACCATTACCATCATCACCATTACCATCATCACTATCATCACCATCGTCATCGTGAACCATGCCAACCATATGCCCATCTTCTGATTCCAATTCATGGTTTCCAAATAATGCACAAAATAGTGAGAACCCTTTTCATTGGATCATCTATTCCCATTGAATGGTCATGTAAGAGTGGATGCTGATCTACAGTGCCTTGCAAAAGTATTCATCCCCCTTGGCGTTTTTCCTATTTTGCTGTGTTACAACCTTTAATTTAAATAGTTTTTATTTGGATTTTATGTAATGGACATACACAAAATAGTCCAAATTGGTGAAGTGAAATGAAAAAAATAACTTGTTTCAAAATATTTAAAAAACAAACAAACTGAAAAGTGGTGCATGCATATGTATTCACCCCCTTTGCTATGAAGACCCTAAATAAGATCTGGTGCAACCAATTACCTTCAGAAGTCACATAATTTGTTAAATAAAGTCCACATGTGTGCAATCTAATTGTCACATGATCTGTCACATGATCTCAGTATATATACACCTGTTCTGAAAGGCCCCAGCATCTGCAACACCACTAAGCAAGGGGCACCAGCAAGCAAGCGGCACTATGAAGACCAAGGAGCTATCCAAACAGGTCAGGGACAAAGTTGTGGAGAAGTACAGATCAGGGTTGGGTTATAAAAAAAATCAGAAACTTTTAACATCCCACAGAGCACCATTAAATCCATTTAAAAAAATTGAAAGAATATGGCACCACAACAAACCTGCCAAGAGAGGGCCGCCCACCAAAACTCACAGACCAGGCAAGGAGGGCATTAGAGAGGCAACAAAGAGACCAAAGATAACCCTGAAGGAGCTACAAAGCTCCATAGTGGAGATTGGAGTATCTGTCCATAGGACCACCTTAAGCCGTACACTCCACAGAGCTGGGCTTTACGGAAGAGTGGCCAGAAAAAAGGTAATTCCATGAAGAAAAAAATAAGCAAACATGTTTGGTGTTCGCCAAAAGGAATGTGGGAGACTCCCCAAACATATGGAAGAAGGTACTCTGGTCAGATGAGACCAAAATTCAGCTTTTTCACCATCAAGGAAAACTATGTCTGGCGCAAACCCAACACCTCTCATCACCCCGAGGAGAACATCCCCACAGTGAAACATGTTGGTGGCAGCATCATGCTGTGGGGATGTTTTTCATTGGCAGGTACTAGGAAACTGGTCAGAATTGAAGAAATGATGGATGGCACTAAATACAGGAAAATTCTTGAGGGAAACCTGTTTGTCTTCCAGAGATTTGAGACTGGGACGGAGGGTCACCTTCCAGCAGGACAATGACACTAAGTGTACTGCATAAGGAACATTCAAGTGGTTTATGGGGAAACATTTAAATCTCTTGGAATGGCCTAGTCAAAGCCCAGACCACAATCCAATTGAAAATCTGTGGTATGACATAAAGATTGCTGTACACCAGCAGAATCCATCCAACTTGGAGGAGCTGGAGCAGTTTTGCCTTGAAGAATGGGCAAAAATCCCAGTGGCTAGATGTGCCAAGCTTATAGAGACATACCCCAAGAGACTTGCAGCTGTAATTGCTGCAAAAGGTGGCTCTACAAAGTATTGACTTTGGGGGGTGAATAGTTATGCACGCTCAAGTTTTCCATTTTTTTTGTCTTATTTCTTGTTTGTTTCACAATTAAAAATATTTAGCATCTTCAAAATGGTGGGCATGTTGTGTAAATGAAATGATAGAAACCCCCCAAAAATCCATTTTAATTCCAGGTTGTAAGGCAACAAAATAGGAAAAATGCCAAAGGGGTGAATACTTTTGCAAGCCACTGTACTTTACTTCAATATGAACTGTATGGGGAGGCTACGCTGGGGCTGGGGCTTGGTCTGTGTTGTCTCCGTGCCCTACCAACATTTTTGTTATTCCACCCCTGTGGGGAAAGGAAGGAGGGGGATAGAACATGTTTTATATTTCTTACTTTTACCATACATCCTCCTCCTCATACCCCCTTCAATACTTCACACATTACCTCATCATTTAGGAGTGCAGCACCGGGCAATCCCTCCTGTCTGATTGGTTGGACGGTATAACAGATCTCCCCTTGATTGGTTGGTTTGCCAACTCTCTTCTGGCCTGGGAATGGAAGACACAAATGAGCGACAACAACCAGATTTTATGGCTGTCCGGGTGGCTGTCGAAGAACGGGAATGCTATAGTAGACGTTGCTGATATAAAATAGCATTTTATTTATGATGGTAAAAATAGAGACTCCCTGCTATGTTGCATATTGAAACAGACTATTGTGTAACTGTGGAAGAGCAGAAGGTTTGTTCAGCCTCAGCCTGTTCCCGTCTCTTCTTCTGGTGATTTTTTTATAATCGTTTTATTTCACCTTTATTTAACCAGGTAGGCCAGTTGAAAACAAGTTCTCATTTACAACTGCGACCTGGCCAAAATAAAGCAAAGCAAAGCAATGCGACAAAAACAACAACACAGAGTTACACATGGGATAAGCAAACGTATAGTCAATAACACAATAGAAAAATCTTTGTACATTGTGTGCAAATGTGGAAGATTAGGGAAGATAAGGTAATAAATAGGTCATAGAGGCGAAATAATTACAACTTAGCATTATCACTGGAGTGATAGATGTGCAGATGATGATGTGCAAGTAGAGATACTGGGGTGCAAAAGAGCAAAAAGATAAATAACAATATGTGAATGAGGCAGTTGGGTGTGCTATTTACTGGTTGGCTGTGTACAGGTACAGTGATCGGTAAGCTGGTCAGACAGCTGATGCTTAAAGTTAGAGAGGGAGATATAAGACTCCAGCTTCAGTGATTTTTGCAATTCGTTCCAGTCATTGGCAGCAGAGAAATGGAAGGAAAGGCGGTTAAAGGAAGAGTTGGCTTTGGGGATGACCAATGAAATATACCTGCTGGAGCGCGTGCTATGGGTGGGTGTTGCTATGGCGACCAGTGAGCTGAGATAAGGCGGGGATTTACCTAGCAAAGACTTATAGATACCTGGAGCCAGTGAGTTTGGCGACGAATATGTAGCGAGAGCCAGCCAACGAGAGCATACAAGTCGCGGTGGTGGGTAGTGTATGGGGCTTTGGTGACAAAACGAATGGTACTGTGATAGACTGCATCCAATTTGCTGAGTAGAGTGTTAGAGGCTATTTTGTAAATTACATCGCCGAAGTCAAGGATCGGTAGGATAGTCAGTTTTACGAGGGTATGTTTGGCAGCATGAGTGAAGGATGCTTTGTTGCGAAATAAGAAGTTGATTCTAGATGTAATTTTGGATTGGAGATGCTTAATGTGAGTCTGGAAGGAGAGTTTACTGTCTAACCAGACACCTAGATATTTGTATTTGTCCACATATTCTAAGTCAGAACCGTCCAGAGTAGTGATGCTAGTCGGGCGGGCGGTTGCGGGTTATAGAGCATGCATTTAGTTTTACTAGCATTTAAAAACAGTTGGAGGCCACAGAAGGAGTGTTGTATGGCATTGAAGCTCATTTGGAGGTTTGTTAACACAGTGTCCAAAGACAGGCCAGATGTATACAGAATGGTGTTGTCTGTGTGGAGGTGGATCAGAGAAACACCAGCAGCAAGAGCGACATCATTTATACATACAGAGAAAAGAGTCGGCCCGAGAATTGAACCCTGTGCACCCCCATAGAGACTGCTAGAGGTCCGGACAACAGTCCCTCTGATTTGACACACTGAACTCTATCTGAGAAGTAGTTGATGAACCAGGCGAGGCAGTCATTTGAGAAACCAAGGCTATTGAGTCTGCCGATAAGAATGCGGTGGTTGACATACTCGAAAGCCTTGGCAGGTTGATGAAGACGCCTGCACAGTATTGTCTTTTATCGATGAGGGTTATGATGTCGTTTGGACCTTGAGCATGGCTGAGGTGCACCCATGACCAGCTCGAAAACCAGATTGCATAGGTACAGTGGGATTTGAAATGGTTTGGCTTTCGAAGATTTTAGAAAGACAGGGCAGGATGGATATAGGGCTATAACAGTTTGGGTCTAGAGTGTCTCCCCCTTTGTATAAGGGGATGACCACGGCAGCTTTCCAATCTTTGGGGGATCTCAGACGATATGAATGAGAGGTTGGATAGGCTAGTAATAGGGGTTGCAACAATTTTGGCAGATCATTTTAGAAAGAGAGGGTCCAGATTGTCTAGCCCTGCTGATTTGTAGGGATCCAGATTTTGCAGCTCTTTCAGAACATCAGCTGTCTGGATTTGGGTGAAGGAGAAGCAGGGGGGGCTTGGGCAAGTTGCTGTAGGGGGTGCAGAGCTGTTGGCCGGGGTAGGGGTAGTCAGGTGGAAGCATGGCCAGCCGTAGAAAAATGCTTATTGAAATGTTCGATTATCATAGATTTATCAGTGTTTCCTAGCTTCAGTGCAGTGGGCAGCTGGGAGGAGGTGCTCTTATTCTCCTTGGACTTTACAGTTCAAATTTCTGTTAGGAAAGCTAAGGCTAGCTTTTCCAACTGCCTGTGTATATTGGTTCCTGACTTCCCTGAAAATTGCATATTGCGGGGGCTATTCGATGTTAATGCAGAATGCCACAGGATGTTTTTGTGCTGGTCAAGGGTAGTCAAATCTGGGGTGAACCAAGGGCTATATCTGTTCTTTGTTCTACATTTTTTGAATGGGGCATACTTATTTAAGATGGTGAGGAAAACACTTTTAAAGAGCAACCAAGCATCCTCTATTGACAGGATGAGGTCAACATCCTTCCAGGGCCAGGTCGATTAGAAAGGCCTCATGACTGCACTGCCAGGCACGACTCCAATTTCCTCGACCAACTGGTGCCCCCGCAGATTGACTCTGTACCGGTACCCCCCTGTATATAGTCTCGCTATTGTTATTTTACTGCTGCTCTTTAATAACTTGTTACTTTTATTTCTTATTCATATTTTTTTCCTTTTTTTCTTTAAACTGCATTGTTGTGTCTTGTCTGTGACTATCATTAAATGTGAAGACGTGTGTTATTTGTGTGTTATGTGTGTTATTTTGTCAAATCAATTCTCTAGGTTTAATTGTTACGTGATTAAACTAATCATTTAAACATTAATTAACTAGGAAGTCGGGGCACCATGGAAAATGTTGAGATTACAAAGTTATCATTTTCCGAATATAACTCCACAGATATTTTAATATCTGATCAATTAGTCTTCTATTAATTAATTATTATTATTACCTGAATTCTCATTACTGAACATCGCAAACCCTTGGATATCTGCACGAACCCTAGCCAAAATTATGAATCAGCGATATACAAATTGGCTTCATTATTTATTTACAGTCTAACTAAATAATCACACAGAATTACATAACAAACAGTAGATATTGGTTACAAACAATGATTGAAAAGTCCCTAGTGGTCTAAGCCGATATGACGGCGTGGTAGACAAAGGAAAGGGGTGGGGACTGAGAAAGAGCAGGAAAGACAAAATGGATTCACTACACACAGTCAATAGTTTTATTCATTGAAATGCAAATCCTTTGCACATTAATGGCCGCTCATTCGAGAATAATTGCAATTTATATATTTACGCCCGTATGTCATTGTTGTCTTCTCTGTTGGAGTACTCGATCATCCTGTAATGTTCATCAGAGTCTCTGGTTAACTTTCCCTGAAGTCACAATATCTTTCGTGGTTGTAGGTGGTTAGTATGGATACCTCCGAGTACCATTCGGAAATGTTTCTCATAGATAGATGCTTCGGCGGTTGTCGGTATTCTCGTCCTAGATTTGCTTAATTTCTAGCTGCAGACTAGTAATTATACGTCTAAGATTTGCTCTCATTCTGTAGTGATTGATAGTCTCAGAGTTTAACCATTTCCAGCCGTGTTGCCGAAACTATAGCTGTATGGTCTCCGATGGCCTATAGAATTGTAACCACTCCAACATGGGGACTCTGGCCCAGTGTTCTCTGACTTCTTAACCATTCGAGAGGTCCGGCTTACCGTGGGTCTCTTTGGCATGAAATGCAAATTTCATCACGGGTGGTTTTATACTCTGGAGTAGAAAAGGGCGGTTTCATGACGCTGACCTAATGTCTATACTCATGTGGGCGTGGCCATTGATTTGGTTAACGTTATATGAAAACCCATACTCTCATTTAAAAGGTTAACATCAAATTACATCTTTTCACAAATAGTTTCATGTTTAATCACATATGTTTCACAATATTTAGATGTAAACCTGACAGCTGGGAAATGTACACTTTAAGAGATACAGTTATTCGTGTTTCCTGTCCTTTATGAGATCACCAAATGAAACACACTCATCATAACTGTCCCTTAAGCGTCCACGGACCATTCCCACATTCTCAAAAATAGAAATATTGTTTAGTTCTCGCATTTTGGGGATTAGGAGTTTTGAACAAAAGAAGGTCTTTGTTCTCTCTCCCTCAACGCTGCATGGCAGTTTCTACCAGGTATTTATGACCTGTCTTCAAGTAAAAAAAACTGTGGGAAGAGAGAGAGAGAGGGAAGGGGGGCTATGATCCTCCCCCCAGTGCACGTCATGACAGTTGGTTAGGGGCTCGTAAGTAAGCATTTCACTGTAAGGTCTGTTGTATTCAGCGCATGTGACTAATACAATTTGATTTGATTTGAAATAGCTGTGCAGCTTAGTCCCCATCCAACCTGACAGAGCTTGAGAGGATCTGCAGAGAAGAATGGGAGGAACTCCAAATACAGGTGTGCCAAGCTTGTAGTGTCATACCTAAGAAGACTCAATGCTCTAATCACTGCCAAAGGTGCTTCAACAAAGTACTCAGTAAAGGGTCTGAATACTTATGTAAATGTGATATTTAATTTTTTATTCTTTAATAAATTTGCTAACATTTCTAAAAGCCTGTTTTTGTTTTGTCATTATGGGATATTGTTTTAGAATGATGAGGGGAAAATACAATTTAATACATTTTAGAATAAGGCAGCAACGTAACAAAATGTGGAAAAAGTCAAGGGGTCTGATAACTTTCCGAAGGCACTGTTCGCAGTGATCTACTCATTCAAGGCTTTTTCTTAATTTTACTATTTTCTACATTGTAGAATATTGTAGAGGAACCATTTATTTTAAACAAATATTATATTTCAGATTCTTCAAAGTAGTCACCCTTTTTCTCGATGACAACTTTAAACACTTGGTATTCTCTCAACCAGCTTCATGAGATAGTCACCTGAAATTAAATTCAATTAACAGGTGTGCATTGTTAAAAGTTAATTTGTGGAATTTCTTTCCTTCTTAATGCGTTTGAGCCAATCAGTTGTGTTGTGACAAGGTAGGGGTGGTATTCTGTACAGAAGATAGCCCTATTTGGTTAAAGACCAAGTCCATACTATGTCAGGAACTGTCATGCCCTGACCTTAAGAGATCCTTTTATGTCTCTATTTTGGTTGGGCATTCTATGTCCTTTTTCTATGCTTTGTGTTTCTTTGTTTTGGGCTGGTGTGGCTCTCAATCAGGGACAGCTGTACTTCGTTGTCGCTGATTGGGAGTCATAGTTAGGCAGCCTGTTTTCCTTTGGGGTTTGTGGGTAGATAATTTCTGTTTAGTGTATTGCACCTGACGGGACTGTTCGCTTGTTCTTTTGTAAGCTTGTCGGATTTAGTGTTCAGTTTTATCATTAAAAATGACGAACACTTACCACGCTGCATTTTGATCTGATTTCTCTTCCCCTTCATCTGAGGACAACGAAGACCATTACAGATCTACCCACCATAAGAGGACCAAGCAGCGTGGGAACAAGGAGCAGAGGGTTCAGGATTCGTGGACTTGGGAGGAAATTCTGGACGGAAAGGGACCATGGAGACAAGCTGGGGAATATCGCCGCCCGAAAGAAGAACTGGAAGCAGCGAAAGCTGAGAGGCGGTGGTATGAGGCAAGGGAGCGCAGCAGGCATGAGAGGCAGCCCCAAAAAATGTTTTGGGGGGGGGGGCACACGAGAAGTTGGCTTGAGCCAGGAAGGAATTCGGAGCCATCTTCCCGTGCTTACAGGAGGCAGCGTGGTACTGGTCAGGCACCGTGTTATGCGGCAGAGCGCACGGTGTCCCCAGTACGCGTTGAGCACCCGGTGCGCTACATCCCAGCTCCTAACATCTGCCGGGCGAGAGTGGGCATCGAGCCAGGACGGGTTGTGCAGGCCGTGCACTCCAGACCTCCAGAGCGTCTCCAGGACCCGGTCTATCCTGTGCCTGCGCCCAGAACCAGGCCTCCTGCATGTCTCCCCAGCCTGGTGAGTCCTGTGCCTGTGCCCAGAGCCAGGCTTCCTGCATGTCTCCCCAGCCTGGTGAAGCCTGTGCCTGCTCCCAGAGCCAGGCCTCCTGCACGTTACATTTACATTTACATTTAGGTCATTTAGCAGACGCTCTTATCCAGAGCGACTTACAAATTGGTGCATTCACCTTATGATATCCAGTGGAACAACCACTTTACAATAGTGCATCTAAATATTTTAAGGGGGGGGGGTTAGAAGGATTACTTTATCCTATCCCAGGTATTCCTTAAAGAGGTGGGGTTTCAGGTGTCTCCGGAAGGTGGTGATTGACTCCGCTGTCCTGGCGTCGTGAGGGAGCTTGTTCCACCATTGGGGTGCCAGAGCAGCGAACAGTTTTGACTGGGCTGAGCGGGAACTGTGCTTCCTCAGAGGTAGGGAGGCGAGCAGGCCAGAGGTGGATGAACGCAGTGCCCTTGTTTGGGTGTAGGGCCTGATCAGAGCCTGAAGGTACGGAGGTGCCATTCCCCTCACAGCTCCGTAGGCAAGCACCATGGTCTTGTAGCGGATGCGAGCTTCAACTGGAAGCCAGTGGAGAGAGCAGAGGAGCGGGGTGACGTGAGAGAACTTGGGAAGGTTGAACACGGGCTGCGGCGTTCTGGATGAGTTGTAGGGGTTTAATGGCACAGGCAGGGAGCCCAGCCAACAGCGAGTTGCAGTAATCCAGACGGGAGATGACAAGTGCCTGGATTAGGACCTGCGCCGCTTCCTGTGTGAGGCAGGGTCGTACTCTGGGAATGTTGTAGAGCATGAACCTACAGGATCGGGTCACCGCCTTGATGTTAGTGGAGAACGACAGGGTGTTGTCCAGGATCACGCCAAGGTTCTTAGCACTCTGGGAGGAGGACACAAGGGAGTTGTCAACCGTGATGGCGAGATCATGGAACGGGCAGTCCTTCCCCGGGAGGAAGAGCAGCTCCGTCTTGCCGAGGTTCAGCTTGAGGTGGTGATCCGTCATCCACACTGATATGTCTGCCAGACATGCAGAGATGCGATTCGCCGCCTGGTTATCAGAAGGGGGAAAGGAGAAGATTAATTGTGTGTCGTCTGCATAGCAATGATAGGAGAGACCATGTGAGGATATGACAGAGCCAAGTGACTTGGTGTATAGCGAGAATAGGAGAGGGCCTAGAACAGAGCCCTGGGGGACACCAGTGGTGAGAGGGCGTGGTGCGGAGAAAGATTCTCGCCACGCCACCTGGTAGGAGCGACCTGTCAGGTAGGACGCAATCCAAGCGTGGGCCGCGCCGGAGATGCCCAACTCGGAGAGGGTGGAGAGGAGGATCTGGTGGTTCACAGTATCAAAGGCAGCAGATAGGTCTAGAAGGATGAGAGCAGAGGAGAGAGAGTTAGCTTTAGCAGTGCGGAGAGCCTCCGTGACACAGAGAAGAGCAGTCTCAGTTGAATGCCCAGTCTTGAAACCTGACTGATTAGGATCAAGAAGGTCATTCTGAGAGAGATAGCAGGAGAGCTGGCCAAGGACGGCACGTTCAACAGTTTTGGAGAGAAAAGAAAGAAGGGATACTGGTCTGTAGTTGTTGACATCGGAGGGATCGAGTGTAGGTTTTTTCAGAAGGGGTGCAACTCTCGCTCTCTTGAAGATGGAAGGGACGTAGCCAGCGGTCAAGGATGAGTTGATGAGCGAGGTGAGGTAGGGGAGAAGGTCTCCGGAAATGGTCTGGAGAAGAGAGGAGGGGATAGGGTCAAGTGGGCAGGTTGTTGGGCGGCCGGCCGTCACAAGACGCGAGATTTCATCTGGAGAGAGAGGTGAGAAAGAGGTCAAAGCACAGGGTAGGGCAGTGTGAGCAGGACCAGCGGTGTCGTTTGACTTAGCAAACGAGGATCGGATATCGTCAACCTTCTTTTCAAAATGGTTGACGAAGTCATCCGCAGAGAGGGAGGAGGAGGGGGGGGGGGGGGGGAGGGGGAGGAGGATTCAGGAGGGAGGAGAAGGTAGCAAAGAGCTTCCTAGGGTTAGAGGCAGATGCTTGGAATTTAGAGTGGTAGAAGGTGGCTTTAGCAGCAGAGACAGAAGAGGAGAATGTAAAGAGGAGGGAGTGAAAGGATGCCAGGTCCGCAGGGAGGCGAGTTTTCCTCCATTTCCGCTCGGCTGCCCGGAGCCCTGTTCTGTGAGCTCGCAGTGAGTCATCGAGCCACGGAGCAGGAGGGGAGGACCGAGCCGGCCTGGAGGATAGGGGACAGAGAAAATCAAAGGATGCAGAAAGGGAGGAGAGGAGGGTTGAGGAGGCAGAATCAGGAGATAGGTTGGAGAAGGTTTGAGCAGAGGGAAGAGATGATAGGATGGAAGAGGAGAGAGTAGCGGGAGAGAGAGAGCGAAGGTTGGGACGGCGCAATACCATCCGAGTAGGGGCAGAGTGAGAAGTGTTGGATGAGAGTGAGAGGGAAAAGGATACAAGGTAGTGGTCGGAGACTTGGAGGGGAGTTGCAATGAGATTAGTGGAAGAACAGCATCTAGTAATGATGAGGTCAAGCGTATTGGCTGCCTTGTGAGTAGGGGGGGAAGGTGAGAGGGTGAGGTCAAAAGAGGAGAGGAGTGGAAAGAAGGAGGCAGAGAGGAATGAGTCAAAGGTAGATGTGGGGAGGTTAAAGTCACCCAGAACTGTGAGAGGTGAGCCATCCTCAGGAAAGGAACTTATCAAGGCGTCAAGCTCATTGATGAATTCTCCAAGGGAACCTGGAGGGCGATAAATGATAAGGATGTTAAGCTTGAAAGGGCTGGTAACTGTGACAGCATGGAATTCAAATGAGGAGATAGACAGATGGGTCAGGGGAGAAAGAGAGAATGTCCACTTGGGAGAGATGATGATTCCAGTGCCACCACCCCGCTGGCTCGATGCTCTAGGGGTATGCGAGAACACGGCGGCAGACGAGGAGAGAGCAGTAGGAGTAGCAGTGTTATCTGTGGTAATCCATGTTTCCGTCAGCGCCAGGAAGTCTAGGGACTGGAGGGTAGCATAGGCTGAGATGAACTCAGCCTTGTTGGCCGCAGACCGGCAGTTCCAGAGGCTGCCGGAGACCTGGAACTCCACGTGGGTCGTGCGCGCTGGGACCACCAGGTTAGAGTGGCAGCGGCCACGCGGTGTGAAGCGTTTGTATGGCCTGTGCATAGAGGAGAGAACAGGGATAGGCAGACACATAGTTGACAAGCTACAGAAGAGGCTACGCTAATGCAAAGGAGATTGGAATGACAAGTGGACTACACGTCTCAAATGTTCAGAAAGTTAAGCTTACGTTGCAAAAATCTTATTGACTAAAATGACAAAAATGATACAGTACTGCTGGCTGGTGGAGTATGCTAGCTAGCAGTGGCTGCGTTGTTGACTTTGTTAGAACGTGTAGCTGGCTAGGTAACCTCGATAGTTTCAGTACTACACCTTGTCATGATACAAAAGCAACTTTGTAGCTAGCTAACATAACACTAATCAAGACGTTCCTTTGTAATGTATTTAGTTTCTACAGTGCTGCTCGTCGGTAATAGTTGGCTACTTTTGGAAAAATGGCGTCGCGGGGGACTCCCCAGCCTGGTGAGTCCTGTGCCTGCGCCCAGAACCAGGCCTCCTGCATGTCTCCCCAGCCTGTTGAGTCCTGTGCCTGCACCCAGAGCCAGGCTTCCTGCATGTCTCCCCAGCCTGGTGAAGCCTGTGCCTGCTCCCAGAACCAGGCCTCCTGCATGTCTCCCCAGCCTGGTGAGTCCTGTGCCTGCGCCCAGAGCCAGGCCTCCTGCATGTCTCCCCAGCCTGGTGAGTCCTGTGCCTGCGCCCAGAGCCAGGCCTCCTGCATGTCTCCCCAGCCTGGTGAATCCTGTGCCTGCGCCCAGCGCCAGTCCGGAGCCGCCAGACCCGCCTGCCAGTCCGTAGCCGCCAGAGCCGCCCGCCAGTCCGGAGCCGCCAGAGCCGCCCGCCTGTCCGGAGCCACCAGAGTCGCCCGCCAGCCGGACGCAGCCAGAGTCGACCGCCAGCCGAGCGCAGCCAGAGTCGCCCGCCAGTCCGGGGCCCGCTGCGAGGGTCACCAGTCCGTGGTCGGCGCCAGGAGATCACGCTCTAGGGGAGCCATTGAAGTGGGGTGAGCCAGTGGTGGAGCGGGGTCTGCGTCCCGCTCCAGAGCCTCCACCGCGGAGAAATGCCCACCCAGACCCTCCCCTATAGGTTCAGGTTTTGCGGCAGGTGTCCGCACCTTTGGGGGGGGTACTGTCACGCCTTGACCTGAGACAGCCTTTTTATGTCTCTATTTAGGTTTGGTCAGGGTGTGATTTGGGTGGGCATTCTGTCCTTTTTTCTATGTTTTTGTATTTCTTTGTTTTGGCCTGGTATGACTCTCAATCAGGGACAGCTGTACATCGTTGTCGCTGATTGGGAGTCATACTTAGGCAGCCGGTTTTTCCTTTGGGTTTTGTGGGTAGATATTTTCTGTTTAGTGTTTTGCACCTGACGGAACTGTTCGGTTGTTCTTTTGTTTTGCTTGTTGCTTTAGTGTTCAGTTGTACATTAAAATGACGAACACTTACCACGCTGCATTTTGGTCTGATTTCTCTTCCCCTTCATCCGAGGACGACAAAGACAGTTACAGGAACAGCTCAAATAAGCAAAGAGAAACGACAGTCCATCAGTACTTTAAGACATGAAGGTCAGTCAATGCGGAAAATGTCAAGGAAGTTTCTTCATGTGCAGTCGCAAAAACCATCAAGCGCTCTGATGAAACTGGGACAAGAAAGTTTCTTCAAGTGCAGTCGCAAAAACCATCAAGTGCTCTGATGAAACTGGGACAAGGAAGTTTCTTCAAGTGCAGTCGCAAAAACCATCAAGTGCTCTGATGAAACTGGCTATCATGAGGACTGCCACTGAGGTGCTCAACCCAATTAAGATGGTTTTGGATGAGTTAGACCGCAGAATGAAGGAAAAGCAGCCAACAAGTGATCAGCATATTTGGGAACTCAAGACTGTTGGAAAAGCATTCCCGGTGAAGCTGGTTGAGAATACCAAGAGTGTGCAAAGCTGTCATCAAGGCAAAGGGTGGCTACTTTGAAGAATCAAAAATATAAAATATATTTTGATTTGTTTAACACTTTTTTGTTTACTACAAGATTCCATATGTGCTATTTCATAGTTTTGATGTTTTCACTATTATTCTACAATGTAGAAAATAGTACAAATAAAGAAAAACCCTTGAATGAGTAGGTGTGTCCAAACTTTTGACTGGTACTGTACATCAAGTGTCCATCTTAGTCAGGGCTGATATAACAGATGCATAACTTTCTCTTTTCTTTTAATGTGGGAGTCCTCTGGCCAATCAGTGGTGTTGGTTGGTGTCCAGCCAATCGCATGACTTGTCTTGGACAGCAATATGGTTACCAGATGGTTTTCAGCCCCAACAAATCCGCTAAGCTCCAAAACGGTATGTGTGTGTAAAAAGCAATTTTGAGGCTTACACACCAACATGTGACCTCAAAATTAATGTGACACACTTCAACTCACTGCACACACTTTTTTAAGTGTGTATGTGTGTTCATGTGCATATCTGCCAGAATATGTGTGTGTACTGCATGTGTGTGTATATGCCTGGCCCTGTGTGTATGCATACCTTTCATCCTCCTTGCAGCCCTTACCATACCACCTCAATGATGACCAATGGTTTTCTTGGATGAAGTGCTGTTTTTGGTTATGTGTGTATCATGCATTTTGGCGGTGCCCTCCTGTTGGTCATGCGAGGTGTGTGTTTCTGTGCGTCTGTGTGTGTGTGCGTGCATGCATGTGTATGTGGATTAATAAGGAATTAAATTAGCTTCGTAGGGAATGTGGTCGTAAGGACCGCCATTGCAGTTGGAATGGCGGGCGGGTTTTTCCGATCTGCCCGTAGCGCTGTGCATGCTGCTGGTCACCTGTTCACAATTAAGACTGGATCTGGATATCTCCCCTGCTCTCCCCTCACTGGCCCCTGCAATCACTGCCTGGACTGGACCGAACCTCTCCATCACTGGCCTGGGAACAGTTACAATGACACAGTGAGTTCTGAGGAGGTGTCAAAGAGGCAGATCAAATTACCAGAAATAAGTCACGTTACTCAGTGATATCTAGTTTTTAAAAACCTCACAGTACATAGATGCTGTTGACCGTCAGGCTTTTAACCATTTTACAATGGGTGCAAATTTGACCAACTAGAATAGCTTGAATTTCCCAGTGTTGCGTAAGTCCTACACCTGCAACAACGTGATATACTTCTGTTTTTTCTTTGTATAATTTTGACGACAATTATCCCCAATTCCCCTAAATGCACGGCTATTACACGCCGAGTGATTTCATCTCTTGTGTGTTTTGGAACAAAAAGACGTACAAAACAGCGGTATAGCAGGCCCGGCTCTTGGCTGTGGAGTGGAAAAGGGAGAATTCAAGGAATCTGCTTGGTGAGAGGCCAGCTCCGGAGTCAGGGGCCACTGCGGTGAAACCAAACTGCAATCTGGCAGTGGCTACAGCAGGTACTACCTAAGGCCGGTTGTTTCAAACCCCTATTTCCACTGGCTGAAACTATTTTAATGAGAAATGCAGAGATGGATAATAAAGAGAGAGAGAGAGAAAGAGCAAGCGAGACAAAGAAAGAGAGAGAGAGCGAAAGAGCAAGCGAGACAAAGAAAGAGAGAGAGAGAGAGAGCGAGCGAGAAAGCAAAATTAGCCGATGAGGTGTTTTTGTCAAGAACCTTTCAGCGGGCGTTCAGGGAGCCATACTTAATTACACAACTACATTGTCTAACCCTTGAAACTTTGACACCCTCCCTGTGGAAACTAAGGTCTTTCGGGAGGTGGAGAGAGAAGGGGTAGGGAGGGAGGGATAGAGAGAGAAAGAGAGAGACGGCTGGCGTATGGAGGGTTAGAGAGAGTTAGAGAGAGGGAGAAAGAGAAAAATTGATTGGGTGAGAAGAGAGACAAAAACTGAGTGAACAAAGGAGAAAGAGGTCTATTTAATAATATATGACGTATTTTGAGAGATTGACAGTTGTGTGTGATGAAATACCAGGTGTATATTTCCTCCTCCATCTCTTAGTATTAACAACAGATGTTAGGTAATAATAATTGCACCCGGTAAATTACCGGATATATCACAAATGAAGTGCAATCAGGCGTGTACGTACGCTCATCACAAATCTGGCCACGACTGCTGGCACTGACTATATCCTAAATACCTTCTCTCCCTGTGGCACCTCAACTTGTTGTTGTTGTCTACACATTTTATTTAATCATCTGTCAACTAACTTTATGTTGGCTTTCCCACAGTCTGTTTAAGCAACAGCTGCAGTGTGATCCCAGTAGGATGCCCAACAGTGTGTGTGTGTTTGTGTCTCTATCGCTCTCTGTGTGTTTCCACATCTTTCTCTCTGTCCTTACACAGTGGGGATCCCAGATGGATATACTCTGTAAGAACACAAGACTGAGGAATCATGGATGTGTTTCAGGTGTGATCCGTGCTATGGACTTGAGGGAGATTACTGTTTCATTACAAATTTACCAAAGATTTACAGTACCAGTCAAAAGTTTGGACACACCTACTCATTAAAGGGTTTTTCTTTATTTTTACTATTTTCTACATTGTAGAATAATAGTGAAGACATCAAAACTATGAAAGAACACATATGGAATCTTGTAGTAAACAAAAAAGTGTTACAAACCAAAATATATTTAATATTTGAGATTCTTCAAAGTAGCCACCCTTTGCCTTGATGACAGCTTTGCACACTCTTGGCATTCTCTCAACCAGCTTCATGAGGTAGTCAGCTGGAATGCATTTCAACTAACAGGTGTGCCTTGTTAAAAGTACATTTGTGGAATTTCTGTCCTTCTTAATGTGTTTGAGCCAGTCAGTTGTGTTGTGACAAGGTAGGGGTGGTATACAGAAGAAGATAGCCCTATTTGGAAGAAGACCAAGTCCATATTATGGCAAGAACAGCTCAAATAAGCAAAGAGAAATGACAGTCCATCATTACTTTAAGACACGAAGGTCAGTCAATCTGGAAAATGTCAAGAAGTTTGAAAGTTTCTTCATGTGCAGTCGCAAAAACCATCAAGCACTATGATGAAACTGGCTCTTATGAGGACCGCCACAGGAAAGGAAGACCCAGACTTACCTCTGCTTCATTACAGTTACCAGCCTCAGAAATTGCAGCCCAAATAAATGCTTCACAGACTTCAAGTAACAGACACATCTCAACATCAACTGTTCAGAGAAGACTGCGTGAATCAGGCCTTCATGGTCAAATTGCTACAAGAGGAGGTGTGATGGTGTGGGGGTGATTTGCTGGTGACACTCAGTGATTTATTTAGAATTCAAAGGCACACTTAACCAGCATGGCTACCACAGCATTCTGTAGCGATATGTCATCCCATCTGGTTTGTGCTTAGTGGGACCATCATTTGTTTTTCAACAGGACAATGACCCAACACACCTCCAGGCTACGTAAGGGCTATTTGACCAAGAAGGAGAGTGATGGAGTGCTGCATCAGATGACCTGGCCTCCACAATCACCTGACCTTACCCCAATTGAGATGGTTTGAGATGAGTTGGACTGTAGAGTGAAGGAAAAGCAGACAACAAGGGCTCAGCATATGTGGGAACTCCTTCAAGAGCATTCCAGGTGAAGCTGGCTGAACGAATGCCAAGTGTGCTACTTTGAAGAATCTAAAATCTAAAATATATTTGTTGGTTACTACATGATTCCATATGTGCTATTTCATAGTGTTGATGTCTTCACCACTCTTCTACAATGTAGAAAATAGTAAAAATAAGAAAAACCCTTGAATGAGTAGCTGTGTCCAAACTTTTGACTGGTACTGTATCTCTAACATGTTGTGCCAAAGAATCACTCAATGATTCTTTACTCACTTCATTGCCAGATGGAAGAGTATGTGAGGGCTTTTCCAAGAGCAAGACCAAACTTGTGTTTGTGTATCCAGAGTTAACGATGGTCATAGAGAGAAAATAGATTGATGTTACTGTCCTCAAGAGGATTGCTGTTTTCCTAACACATTGAACTGTACAAATGCAACACAATGTAACGTGGAACAGTAAACATCAGAGAACCAATATTTTATTTTCTACCTTCAGATGTATCCTGATTTCTCCAACATGATCTCAAAGGGATTCCCCTGCGTGCTGAGAAAGGCCTCATATTGACTTGCTTTGAAGCATTGAGGGAGCAGATTTGAAAGATGGTCTTTCCATGTAGCCATGGTACCAATTTCAACTGTGTTCCTTTAAAGACACAAACGTACATCTCACAGAGAGTTTGAGCTTCGATACGTGAAACCTCCTTGTTCCCCATAGCTTTTGATACACAACGACTAACTGACGTGTGAGGTACCACACTTTTCCTTCCAACTCATTCCAGCTGTTATTATGGCTGGAGTAATTTGTCACCAGTGTCACCAGAACATGAGAGGGCTCGGTTCCCATTGGGTTTCAATGTCACCAGACTACAAATCAAATGTTATTTGTAATATACTTGGTAAACAATAGGCGTAGACTAACAGTGAAATGCTTCCCTATGGGTCCTTTTCAACAATGCAGGGTTAATGCTGAGTTAATGCAGAGTTATAGATAAAATAGGAATATAAATAAAATAGAGACACGAGGAATACATACACTGCGAATAATATGTAACAGTGTAGGTTCCGTCCCTCTCTTCGCCCCAACCCGGGCTCGAACCAGGGACCCTTGCACACATTAACAACTGACACCCACCGAAGCATCGTTACCCACCGCGCCACAAAAGCCACGGCCCTTGCAACGCAAGGGGAAACCCTATTTCAAGTCTAAGAGCGAGTGACGTCACCGATTGAAACGCTATTAGCGCGCACCACCGCTAACTAACTAGCCATTTCACATCAGTTACACTCACCCCCCATTTTGACCTCCTCCTTTTCCGCAGCAACCAATGATCCGTGTCAACAGCATCAATGTAACAGTGTAGGTTCCGTCCCTCTCTTCACCCCAACCCGGGCTCGAACCAGGGACCCTTGCACACATCAACAACTGACACCCCACGAAGCATCGTTACCCATCGCGCCACAAGAGCCACGGCCCTTGCGACGCAAGGGGAACGATGCTTCGGTGGGTGTCACTTAATATATCTGAGTGCAGTTACTTAAAGTGATTTTGTAGTCATTACTCAAACCAATTGTGAACATATAGGGGGGTCCAGATTTGAGTTGTATCAGCTTAAAAATGATGAGTAACAACCCCACGAAACCATGCCTCCAATATAATATCACAGTGTCCCTTGAATTTTTGAGTGAATTGTAGAGTTACCACCCATGACTGTATTTGTTAGTGACAGAGACATGGTTGTTGAATTGTGACCGACCGCCTTGATTCGGTCATATGTAGCAAAATTTGCAATGGTGTTATTTACATTGGATAAAAGCAGAGACAGAGAGCAACAAAATGGTACATCATGCACTGTATTTGAGGAACAATGGGAAAGTAATTATGCTTTGAAAGTTCATAAACTTGCAAGCCCACTTTTGAGAAAATGGCCCTTGAATGTTTTGGTATACTGTCGTGTCTTTGGCTATGCCAGATTAAGTGATATGACATGCTATTCTATAAAATCCTTTCTCTGTAATTAATATTACCTGATTGAGCTAATCATGTAAATGTGATTAACTAGAAAGTTGGGGCACCACGAAAGAGTGTTTATAGAGCTGTTGTCTTCCGAATAAACTCTTAAAGACCTATTCATATTTTACATCAATAGCAGTCAATATTAATCGTCACCTTATTTCAGTCTCATCTGAAAGTTGTAAATTCTTGGTTATCTTCACGAACCCTGGCTAACAAGTTGAATCAGCAATACAAAATTTGATTTAATTATTTATTTCCTAAATACCTAACTAATCACACAGAATTACATATACACAGAATGCAAATTATGTCATACAGAAAACGTCCCTGGTGGACGGAACCTGTATGATGGCTTGTTACACAAAGAGAGGGGGTTGGGCTTGAATGAAAGAGCAGGAAGACTGAGGAACAAAGGGAGAAGCTAAGCTTTCGTAAATACAGTATCTTATGCATTCTAAATTACCGCCCATTTGGAAAAGGGAAACGCAATAAATATTTACTCTGAGCTGCGCTTCGGTAGGTTGGTCGTAGATGCTGGTCGTGTTGCCCAACAGAGATCTTCCTGTCCTCGGAAGAATGTCTCTGGTGGTAAATTGGATACGTTGTAGTATCTTCGTTGTGTGTTAGACTGGATACGTCGTCCTTCCTTTCCTAGCCCACGTTTACAGCTGCTGTTGCTAACTCAACGGCTAGGATGTCTCACTTCTTTAGTGAATAAGAGTTCAAAGTTCATACCATTCACAACCAAAGCTCACGCTGAGGTTGGCTTAGTTCTGTAGTTGACATGTTAGTCCTTTTTAACGTATGGACCGTCGTCCTATCGTCCTCGGAACAGAAGGTTACATTTTCGTCAAGGGCTTATATAGTGGATGGAGAGATGGGTGTGTTTCATAGTTTATAACCCATGTCTCTTCACAGGGGCAGGCCACTGATTGAGCAGGGCTCTAACCTTATGAAAACCCAATTCTCTCATTTGGAAGATAAAATAACATTTAATCTTTTCACAAATAGTTTCATTTAATTTTGCATTTAAATTGCACAACAATTCCATGTGAATCTGATAACTTTAATGTGTAGACTTTCCTAGATACAGTTTATGTCGTCCTGTCATCAGTCATAATGTCTCAGATGACAACCGAACTGACATCATATTCATTAAGTGCCAACGCATATTTTCAACTGGTTCTATTACCGAAATATGGTTCCTTTCCCCCCACTTGTTTGATGTTCCCAGACTCTCTATGTTTAACAAAGGCTATTCAAGAGTCCTTCAGTAGAGTCAGAGAGAAAGGGAAGGGAGAAAGGTATTTATGGGGGGGTCATAAACCTTACCCACAGGCCAACGTCATGACAATACCTACTAGAGAGCTCTTCTTTGTCTACACCCATTCAGCATTGTTCACACCCTCTTAAGCTAGACCCACCCATCTCTTTAAAGATTCACCTGTGAGGTCATGACATAAACAGTGAGTAGTGTTGTAAAGATTAACACTAAAATGGAAAAAGTAGTAGCCTACAATAAAGAAAAATTCCAGGTAAACAGAAAGTGTCCAGATAAAAATATTTATAAATATTAGATGACATAGTAGCCATATCCAAAATAGATAGTGTCAAAATAAAATGAAAAACTTTGGTCAAACCTACTCATTCAAGTTCATATTATTATTTTTTTTACTATTTTCTACATTTTAGAATAATAGTGAAGACATCAAAACTATGAAAGAACACATATGGAATCATGTAATCAAAAAAAGTGTTAAACAAATATAAATATATTTTATATTTGAGATTCTTTCATGTAGCCATCCTTTGCCTTGATGACAGCTTTAAACACTCTTGGCGTTCTCTCAACCAGTTTCATGAGGTAGTCACCTGGACTGCATTTCACTTAACAGGTGTGCCTTGTTAAAAGTTAATATGTGGAATTTCTCCCCTCCAACCCCTCTTTTATGCTGCTGCTACTCTCTGTTTATTATATATGCATAGTCAGTTTAACTATACATTCATGTACAGTGAGGGAAAAAAGTATTTGATCCCCTGCTGATTTTGTACGTTTGCCCACTGACAAAGAAATCAGTCTATCATTTTAATGGTAGGTTTATTTGAACAGTGAGAGACAGAATAACAACAAAAAATCCAGAAAAACGCACGTCAAAAATGTTATAAATTGCTTTGCATTCTAATGAGGGAAATAAGTATTTGACTCCTCTGCAAAACATGACTTAGTACTTGGTGGCAAAACCCTTGTTGGCAATCAGTGGTCAGACGTTTCTTGTAGTTGGCCACCAGGTTTGCACACATCTCAGGATGGATTTTGTCCCACTCCTCTTTGCAGATCTGCTCCTAGTCATTAAGGTTTCGAGGCTGACGTTTGGCAACTCGAACCTTCAGCTCCCTCTACAGATTTTCTATGGGATTAAGGGCTGGAGACTGGCTAGGCCACTCTAGGACCTTAATGTGCTTCTTCTTGAGCCACTCCTTTGTTGCCTTGGCCGTGTGTTTTGGGTCATTGTCATGCTGGAATACCCATCCACGACCCATTTTCGATGCCCTGGCTGAGGGAAGGAGGTTTTCACCCAAGATTTGACGGTACATGGCCCCATCCATCGTCCCTTGAAGTTGTCCTGTCCCCTTAGCAGAAAAACACCCCCAAAGCATAATGTTTCCACCTCCATGTTTGACGGTGGGGATGGTGTTCTTGGGGCGAACTGGATGCTGGAGTGAGTAGTCATGCTGTACTTCACTCCGCGGGTTATATTACATTTCATTACATTACATTACAACGGAACGATTTGATTAGTGTATTGTTAGCTAGCTAGCGACATAGCTGTCTTTGCCACAAGGATAAAGGTGTAGCTAAAGGTATAGGTGTAGCTTTGAGAAACTAACTTTGAGAAACTAACAAGGTTAGCTAGCCAGCTGTATTCGTTCGTTCGCGCCATTTTCCAAACAACACCACAGCCACTGCTGGTTAGACTAAAAATGATACAGTACTGCAGTGGCTGGTAGAGTTGGCTAGCTAGCAGTGGCTGCGTTTACCTTTATCTTTTATCTTTGATACAGAGACAACTATGTAGCTAGCTAACATTACACTAATCAAATCGTTCCGTTGTAATGTATTTAGTTTCTACAGTACTGCTAGTTGGTAAAGTTGGCTAGCTAGCAGTCAGGCGGAAATTGAGAAAAATAGACCCTAGCCTGAATTAAGGCGAGTAACGCATAAAAATATACCCATAGTCTTATAGAGAGAAGGCTGTTCACTAGTCTTATGAGAAGACTAAAGTGAGTGTGTAACGGTACCATGGAAAGCCCTGCTGACAGCTGTCTGTAGACATTTATAAGAGAAGTGTCTACGTGGTCACTACTAACAGCACATGGTGTTATTATATATGCATGTGAAAGATTCATATGGTGCATAGATGCACATGGGGTAATAAGGGAGATTACTGAGTCTGTTTGGGAATAGAACTGAGTGAATGTGGATGTGAGAGTTGTGTGAGTGTGGAAAGGATGATAAGATGATTGAAATTTGGATATTAAGCTGATTGAAATTTGGATAAGAGAGCTGTCAGGGGAATTAATCTGGTGTGAAAGAGGTAATATGGGAGATTACTGAGTGTCTGAATGGATACCCCAACCAGTTCTGTGAGCTTAGTTTTATAATGTTATCTACGGTTATAGCGGCAAGCTAGTCTTACGAGAAGTCAAGAGTGAGGGCAGGAGGCCACACTGACAATTGTTTGTAGACATTTATAAGAGAAATGTCTATGTGGTCGGAAAACCACTGGAACCATTAAAGATACATAAGGTGAATACCTAAGAAGTATCTACGTGTGTCTGCAGCCACTACTAATAGCACATGTGTAAGGATAATCTGTATGGTCTGAGAACCACAATGTGTAACGATAATCTGCATGGTCTGAGAACCACTAATAGCACAATGTGTAACGATAATCTGCATGGTCTGAGAACCACAATGTGTAACGATAATCTGCATGGTCTGAGAACCACAATGTGTAACGATAATCTGCATGGTCTGAGAACCACAATGTGTAACGATAATCTGCATGGTCTGAGAACCACAATGTGTAACGATAATCTGCATGGTCTGAGAACCACAATGTGTAACGATAATCTGTATGGTCTGAGAACCACAATGTGTAACGATAATCTGCATGGTCTGAGAACCACAATGTGTAACGATAATCTGCATGGTCTGAGAACCACAATGTGTAACGATAATCTGTATGGTCTGAGAACCACAAGGTGTAACGATAATCTGCTTGGTATGAGAACCACTAATACCACAATGTGTAACGATAATCTGCATGGTCTGAGAACCACTAATAGCACAATGTGTAACGATAATCTGTATGGTCTGAGAACCACAATGTGTAACGATAATCTGCATGGTCTGAGAACCACAATGTGTAACGATAATCTGCATGGTCTGAGAACCACAATGTGTAACGATAATCTGTATGGTCTGAGAACCACAAGGTGTAACGATAATCTGCTTGGTATGAGAACCACTAATACCACAATGTGTAACGATAATCTGCATGGTCTGAGAACCACTAATAGCACAATGTGTAACGATAATCTGTATGGTCTGAGAACCACAATGTGTAACGATAATCTGCATGGTCTGAGAACCACAATGTGTAACGATAATCTGCATGGTCTGAGAACCACAATGTGTAACGATAATCTGTATGGTCTGAGAACCACAAGGTGTAACGATAATCTGCTTGGTATGAGAACCACTAATACCACAATGTGTAACGATAATCTGCATGGTCTGAGAACCACAATGTGTAACGATAATCTGTATGGTCTGAGAACCACAATGTGTAACGATAATCTGCATGGTCTGAGAACCACAATGTGTAACGATAATCTGTATGGTCTGAGAACCACAATGTGTAAGGATAATCTGTATGGTCTGAGAACCACTAATAGCACATGTGTTATTGTAGGCATTTAGAGTCGTTGAAGATGCACAATAATTTTTTTACCTTTATTTAACTAGGCAAGTCAGTTAAGAACAAATTCTTATTTTCAATGATGGCCTAGGAACAGTGGGTTAACTGCCTTGTTCAGGGGCAGAACGACAGATTTTTACTTTGTCAGCTCAGGGATTCGATCTTGCAACCTTTCGGTTACTAGCCCAACACTATAACCACTAGGCTACCTGCCGAGTGGTGTGGATGTCTGTAGGCATTTATGTTGATCTGTAACGTTATATAGGGAATATGTGTATGTGAGAGATATGAAAGGATAAAGCACTATTCCCAAATATGCTGTTAAATAGAACAACTAGTTTAAATATCTAAACCCCTGTATGAGTAGAACACTAGTCTAAAGGAGGAATTGATGAAGAAAAGTATACTGCGTTACTAGAGATTTGATAAAGTAACAATGGAGAAAAATAATAATAATAATAATAATAATATACAACTTGCACACCCACATGTAGATGTACATAAGTGGTGTAAAAAGTATTAAGATAAATTAATAGTATAATGGGTTACTAGATTTGATAAAGTAACAATGTATGGAAGTATAATGGGTTACTAGAGTTTAACTTGCTAGGTAGAGACTTAGTATGGACCGAGCACACCATCTGAAGGGGACTGATAGACAATGCCAGCCCAGGTATTGTGAAAGTTTATCCTTAAAAAAGGAAGCTCCCTCCAATGTTGATCTCTTCCCTTCTGAATTGGCCAATGTATATTATAAATTCATTGCATTACATGTTAATCTTAAAATAATAGACATTTAATAAGTGTGAAGCAGAAAATGAATATCCAACATAAATTTGAAATAAATATATAAAGCAACATTGTTGGAGAAAGTTATCATGTTTGTTTTGTTTTGTTTTGTTTTTACACCTTGCAATAGGGGGGAAAGTAGAACATTGTTAGAGAGTGATCCGAGTGTATTAGCAGTAGACATTGAGAAGGTCTTCATATTGGGAAGAAGGGACTCCTAGTTGAGGGAAACAGATATGGAGACTAGTGAAAGTAACAAAGTGAATGGTAATATTAGTTGCTTTCAGATAGCATTCTCATAATAATATTTTTGTAATTTGAAGGGTAAATGTTTCAATATAAGGTCAGATGACGAACAAAAGGATTGAGCATTGGGACTGAGATTAAATTAGAGGCCGCCATCTGGTGTTTGGGTTTCCTGTGGAGCAAAAGATGGCAGCCAGTACGAACTGAACTCAAACAGGCTGTAAGGGACACAGTGGGGAAATTTGGGACAGAGGTATGAATAATTGAATAAGACACGTTTTTGACCATTTAAAATTACTGTTACTCAATTCTATAGTTTGGGTTGCAACAGTACTTTAAGTAAGAAGGTAATGTAATCTAAAACAATACTCTGTTTCCAATACGTGGAACTGTGTCCAGTGATTTAAGTAAGTAATGTTATCTAAAACAATAATCTGTTTCTATTACGTGGAACTGTGTCCAGAATTGAAGTAGATTCAAGTAAATGTTTTTAGTACTGAATATTGAGCTGATAAGCCAGCACCAACAGGTCCTAGCAGATTTGCTAAACAACAGGTTTCATATTTTGACTACTTGTACAGAACTGTATGTCACTGCAACATGCCAAAAAGATTAAGATTACAAGAGAGGGGCTCTGGGATTCAAATCAAATAAAATGTTATTTGTCACATACAAATGGTTAGCAGATGTTAATGCGAGTGAAGCGAAATGCTTGTGCTTCTGGTTCAGACAGTGCAGTAATATCTAACAGGTAATCTAACAATTCCCCAACAACTACCTAATACACAAAAATCTAAAAGGGGTGAATGAGACTATGTACATATAAATATATGGATGAGCAATGGCCGAGCGGGATAGGCAAAGTGCAATAGATGGTATTAAATACAGTATATACATGTGATATGAGTAATGTAAGATATGTAAACATTATTAAAGTGGCATTATTTGAAGTGCCATTGTTTAAAGTGACTTGTGATCCATTTGTTAAAGTGACCAGTGACAGGGTCTCCATGTAGGCAGCAGCCTCTCTGAGTTAGTGATTGCCTTGAGCTAGAAGCTGTTCTTCAGTCTCTCTGTCCCAGCTTTGATTCACCTGTACTGACCTCGCCTTCTGGATGGTAGCGGTGTGAACAGGCAGTGGCTCGGGTGGTTGTTGTCTTTGAAGATCTTTTTTGCCTTCCTGTGACATCGGGTGCTACAGGTGTCATTGAGGGCAGGTAGTTTGCCCCCAGTGAATCGTTGTGCAGACCGCACCACCCTCTGGAAAGCTTTGCGGTTGAGGGCGGAGCAGTTGCCGTACCAGGCTGTGATACAGCCCGCCAGGATGCTCTCGATTGTGGATCTGTAAAAGTTAGTCAGGGTTTTGAGTTACAAGCCAAATTTCTTCTGCCTCCTGAGGTTGAAGAGGCACTGTTGCACCTTCTTCACCACACTGTTTGTGTGGGTGGACTATTTCAGTTTGTCGTTGATGTATAAGCAGATGAACTTAAAACTTTCCACTTTCTCCTCTGCTGTCCCTTAGATGTGGATAGGGGGGTACTCCCTCTTCTGTTTCCTGAAGTCCACGATCATCTCCTTTGTTTTGTTGACGTTGAGTGAGAGGTTGTTTTCCTGACACCACACTCCAAGTGCCCTCACCTACTCCCTGTAGGCTATCTCGTCATTGTTGGTGATCAAGCCCACTACTGTTGTGTCGTCTGCAAACTTGATGATTGAGTTAGAGGCATGCATGGCCACGTAGTCATGGGTGAACAGGGAGAACATGAGGGGGCTGAGCACGCACCCTTGTGGGGCCCCAGTGTTGAGGGTCAGCAAGGTGGAGATGTTGTTTCCTACCTTCACCATCTGGGGGTGTCCCGACAGAAAGTCCAGGACCCAATTGCACATGGTGGGGTTGAAGCTTTATGATGAGCTTGGAGGCTACTATGGTGTTAATTTCTGAGCTGTAGTCAACGAACAACATTCTTACATAGCTATTCCTCTTGTCCAGATGGGATAGGGCAGTGTGCAGTGTGATGGTGACTGCATCATCTGTGGACCTGTTAGGGCGGTATGCAAACTGAAGTGGGTCTAGGGTGGCTGGTAAGGTGGAGGTGATATGATATCCTTAACAAGTCTCTCAAAGCACTTCATGATGACAGAACTGTTAGCTCTTGTTAGTGGGCCGCAACGGTGGTCCTGTATTATCCTCAAAGCAGGCAAAGAAGGTGTTTAGTTTGTCTGGAAGCGTGACGTCGGTGTCCATGACGTGGCTGGTTTTCCTTCTGTAGTCCATGATTTCTTGTAGACCCTGCCACATACGTCTCGTGTCTGAGCCGTTGAATTGCGACTCCACTTTGTCCCTGTACCGGCATTTCACTTGTTTGATTGCCTTGCGGAGGGAATAACTACACCACTCTCCATGGATAAATGCTGTGGTTAGCACTTTCAGTTTTGCAGCGAATGCCACCATCCATCCACGGTTTCCGGTTAGGGTAGGTTTTAATAGACACAGTGGGTACTAGATCTCCAATGAACTTCCTTATAAATTCACTCACCGAGTCAGTTTACTTTAGTAGGTGCCTATTCAGATTTACGGGAAAGCGTATCATCTGATGTGTCTGGAGTATAATTCTGTATACATATGGTTTTATCAAGACTTCCTGCCCAAGGTGCAGCAATTAATGATTAAGAATTTTCAGGACTGATTAAAATGTAGGATAGTGAAACTAAGTACATGTTTATTTTCTTTCTTCCAGGACTGATGGAATGTCCGCTACCAAGTTTTTTATCAATGATTCTGTATCTGTAAGGGCTGTCTGAAGAGAGAGTGGACCAAGGTGCAGCGGAGTTTGTGTTCATCATTTAATATTTAATTGAACAACTTGAACACTATACAAAAACAAGAAAAGAGAAAACCGACAGCCAACAGTCCTGTCAGGTGCAAACACTAACAGAAACAATTACCCACAAAACCCAAAGGAAAAACATGCTCCTTATGTGTGACTCCCAATCAGCAACAACGAGCTTCAGCTGTACCTGATTGGGAGCCACACACACGGCCCAAAACAAAGAAATACAAAAACATAGAAAAAGGAACATAGAATGCCCACCCAATGTAACACCCTGGCCTAACCAAAATAAAGAACAAAAAACCCCTCTCTATGGCCAGGGCGTTACAGTATCTCTTCCTTTGAAACGCTTTCTGAGGCAGGTGCCTTGGCAGTTAGTATAAAGGTAAACAAATCCAGCTGTTAAAGGAGCCCCAAATTAAGTAAGGCCTGGCCATTTTGTTTGTTTTTACCTGTTATTGAATGTTTGTTAGTGGTGTTAATATTACTTTGTTGTGTGGGGTCTTTTTATTTTTGGTTTTAGTGGATTTTCACAGTTTAGAAAGGATGCACCTTAAAGGGCACACAACTTTTCTGAAGTATCTATTGTCAGAGTTTTGGATGCACACATGTACATTCTCTTGATGAGAAATGAACTGAAAAACCCAATGTAAACCTGATACACAAAATACACTGCTCAAAAAAATAAAGGTAACACTTAAACAACACAATGTAACTCCAAGTCAATCACACTTCTGTGAAATCAAACTGTCCACTTAGGAAGCAACACTGATTGACAATAAATTTCACATGCTGTTGTGCAAATGGAATAGACAACAGGTGGAAATTATAGGCAATTAGCAAGACACCCCTAATAAAGGAGTGGTTCTGCAGGTGGGGACCACAGACCACTTCTCAGTTCCTATGCTTCCTGGCTGATGTTTTGGTCACTTTTGAATGCTGGCGGTGCTTTCACTCTAGTGGTAGCATGAGACGGAGTCTACAACCCACACAAGTGGCTCAGGTAGTGCAGCTCATCCAGGATGGCCCATCAATGCGAGCTGTGGCAAGAAGATTTGCTGTATCTGTCAGCGTAGTGTCCAGAGCATGGAGGTGCTACCAGGAGACAGGCCAGTACATCAGGAGATGTGGAGGAGGCCGTAGGAGGGCAACAACCCAGCAGCAGGACCGCTACCTCCGCCTTTGTGCAAGGAGGAGCAGGAGGAGCACTGCCAGAGCCCTGCAAAATGACCTCCAGCAGGCCACAAATGTGCATGTGTCTGCTCAAAAGGTCAGAAACAGACTCCATGAGGGTGGTATGAGGGCCCGACGTCCACAGGTGGGGGTTGTGCTTACAGCCCAACACCGTGCAGGACGTTTGGCATTTGCCAGAGAACACCAAGATTGGCAATTTCGCCACTGGCGCCCTGTGCTCTTCACAGATGAAAGCAGGTTCACACTGAGCACGTGACAGACGTGACAGAGTCTGGAGACACCGTGGAGAAGGTTCTGCTGCCTGCAACATCCTCCAGCATGACCGGTTTGGCGGTGGGTCAGTCATGGTGTGGGGTGGCATTTCTTTGGGGGGCCGCACAGTCCTCCATGTGCTCGCCAGAGGTAGCCTGACTGCCATTAGGTACCGAGATGAGATCCTCAGACCCCTTGTGAGACCATATGCTGGTGCGGTTGGCCCTGGGTTCCTCCTAATGCAAGACAATGCTAGACTTCATGTGGCTGGAGTGTGTCAGCAGTTCCTGCAAGAGGAAGGCATTGATGCTATGGACTGGCCCGCCCGTTCCCCAGACCTGAATCCAATTGAGCACATCTGGGACATCATGCCTCGCTCCATCCACCAATGCCACGTTGCACCACAGACTGTCCAGGAGTTGGCGGATGCTTTAGTCCAGGTCTGGGAGGAGATCCCTCAGGAGACCATCCGCCACCTCATCAGGAGCATGCCCAGGCGTTGTAGGGAGGTCATACAGGCACGTGGAGAACACACACTACTGAGCCTCATTTTGACTTGTTTTAGGACATTACATCAAAGTTGGATCAGCCTGTAGTGTGGTTTTCCACTTTAATTTTTAGTGTGACTCCAAATCCAGACCTCCATGGGTTGATAAATTGGATTTCCATTGATTATTTTTGTGTGATTTTGTTGTCAGCACATTCAACTATGTAAAGAAAAAAGTATTTAATAAGATTATTTCATTCATTCAGATCTAGGATGTGTTATTTTAGTGTTCCCTTTATTTTTTTGAGCAGTATATTATCTGAGGTACAGGGAAAGAAACACTCACTTAATGAGGTTGAATGACCTCTGACCTCTGTTTTGACTTTCTGGTGAGGCCTGATCACCCTAGGCTATGTTAATACTAATCATTAGGATGGAGTCAGTCCTAGGTGTGATTCCGAACAAGAGAAGGATGGAGATAGAGAGCGCTGCCCCTGAATGAGGGACACGTCTCTAGTCTATTTTACCATTACCTTATGGGATAATTTAAAAAAAAAAATGATTTCACCTTTATTTAACCAGGTAAGCTAGTTGAGAACAAGTTCTCATTTACAACTGCGACCTGGCCAAGATAAAGCAAAGCAGTGCGACAGAAACAACAACACAGAGTTACACATGGAATAAACAAGCGTAGTCAATAACACAATAGAAAAAAAGAAAGTCTATATACAGTGTGTGCAAATGGCATGAGGAGGTAAGGCAATAAATAGGCCATAGTAGCAAAGTAATTACAATTTAGCAGATTAACACTGGAGTGATAGATGAGCAGATGATGATGGGCAGATGATGGTGTGTAAGTAGTGTTACTGGTGTGCAAAAGAGCAGCAAAGTATATAAAAACAATATGGGGATGAGGTAGGTAGATTGGGTGGGCTATTTACAGATGGACTATGTACAGCTGCAGCAATCAGTTAGCTGCTCAGATAGCTGATGTTTAAAGTTAGTGAAATGTAAGTCTCCAGCTTCAGCGATTTTTGCAATTCGTTCCAGTCACTAGCAGCAGAGAACTGGAAGGAAAGGCGGCCAAAGGTGGTGTTGGCTTTGGGGATGACCAGTGAGATATACCTGCTGGAGCGCGTGCTACGGGTGGGTGTTGTTATCGTGACCAGTGAGCTGAGATAAGGCGGAGCTTTACCTAGAATAGACTTATAGATGACCTGGCAACATGACCCCCTCCTTAGGACCATTTGGCAGAATGCCCAAAATATGTTAAAATAGGAGACGGTGCCAGACACATGCAGGAACCAACCCTATGAAATATATGTCTATGTAACATGTCTGTAAACAGTATAGAAGTAATCTAACGGGACTGCCCGGGAGAGCTCCTAATCGACGTGTACTTGGTGCATTGAGTTGGTTGGAACCTCTCCAGAGCGCTGATAATAAAAAATTATTCATTTAAATGTGTAGAATTTCCATGACATGCCTTTCACTGAGGAGGGGAATTCATCTGGCCACACTACCATGAATGCCTGATTGGGGGAGTGCTGCAGAGATGGTTGTCCTTCTGGAAGGTTCTCCCATCTCCACAGAGGAAATCTGGAGCTCTGTCAGAGTGAACATCGGGTTCTTGGTCACCTCCCTGACCAAGGCCTTTCTCCCCCGATTGCTCAGTTTGGCCAGGCGGCCAGCTCTAGGAAGAGTCTTGGTGGTTCTAAACTTCTTCCATTTAAGAATGATGGAGGCCACTGTGTTCTTGGGGACCATCAATGCTGGATAATTTTTTTGGTACCCTTCCCCAGATCTGTGCCTCGACACAATCCTGTCTCGGAGCTTTACAGACAATTCCTTCGACCTCGTGTTGGTTTTTGCTCTGACATGCACTGTCAACTGTGGGACCTTATATAGACAGGTGTGTGCCTTTCCAAATCATGTCCAATCAATTACATTTATTATTGGTGGACTCCAATCAAGTTGTAGAAACATCTCAAGGATGGTCAATGGAAACAGGATGCACCTGAGATCAATTTCTGTCACGGTTGTGTGGAGAGACGGTTCAAGGCACAGCGTGCTCTGAGTTCCACATATTTTATTTAGTGAAACTTACAAAACAAAAGGAAACAAACAACTAACCGTAACATCAGATGTGCTACATGCACTAACTCAAAACAAAACAAGATCCCACAAAACACAGTGGGGAAATGGCTGCCTAAATATGATCCCCAATCAGAGACAACGCTAAACAGCTGCCTCTGATTGGGAACCATACCAAGCACACCATCATAGAAATAATAAACCTAGAACAGAACACCCCCCCTAGTCACACCCCGACCTAACCAAAATAATAGAATAAAAAGGCTGTCTATGGTCAGGGCGTGACAGTACCCCCCCCCCCCCCCCCCGAAGGTGCGGACTCCGGCCGCAAAACTTGAAACCAACTGGGGAGGGTAGGGGGGTGACTAGTTTCGGTGGCGGCTCCGGTGCGGGTCTTTGCACCCGCCCAGACCACGGGTCCGGCCATGGAGCCGGGTTGTACGCTGTGCCCGGACTGGGCATCGGCGCAGAGGAGGGCCCCGGCCATGGAGCCGGGGCTGGACACCGCACCCGGACTGGGCACCGATGCCGAGGAAGGCTCCGGCCATGGCGCTGAGTTGGCCGCCGTGCCTGGACTGGGCATCGGCACAGGGGAAGGCTCCGGCCCTGGAGCTGAGTTGGCCGCCGTGCCTGGACTGGGCACCATGCCTGGACTGGGCATCGGCGCAGAGGAGGGCTCCAGCCTGTGGACCGTCGTAGGAGGCTCCGGACTGTGGGCCGTCGCAGGAGGCTCCGGACCGTCACAGGAGGCTCTGGACTGTGGACCGTCGCAGGAGGCTGCGGACTGTGGACCGTCGCAGGAGGTTCCGGACTGTGGGCCGTTGCTAGAGGTTCCGGACTGTGGCCAGTCGCAGGAGGTTCCGGACTGTGAACCGTCGCCTGAAGCTCTGGACTGTGAACCGTCGCCGGAAGCTCTGGACTGTGAACCGTCGCCGGAAGCTCTGGACTGTGAACCGTTGTCGGAAGCTCTGGACTGGGAACCATCACATGAAGCTCTGGACTGTGAACCGTCACCGGAAGCTCCGGACTGTGAATGCGCACTGGAGGCCTAGTGCTTGGAGCCGGTACAGGTGGCACCGGACTGGTGACACGCACTTCAGGGCGAGTGCGGGGAGCAGGCACAGGACGTACCGGACTGGGGAGGCGCACTGGAGGCCTGATGCATGGGACCGGCACAGGTTGCACCGGACTGGTGACACGCTCTTCAGGGTGAGTGCGAGGAGCTGGCACAGGACGTACTGGGCTGTGGAGGCACACTGGAGACCTGGTGCGTATAGCCGGCACAGGTTGTACCGGAACGATGACACACTTCGCACGGCGAGTGCGAGGAGCTGGAACAGGACTTACTGGGCTGTGAAGGCGTACTGGAGACTTGGTGCGTAGAGCTGGCTCAAATTGTACCGGAACGATGACACACTTCGCACGGCGAGTGCGGGGAGCTGGCACAGGACGCACCGGACTGGGGACACGCACTTCAGGGCGAGTGCGAGGAGGGGACACAGGACGTACCGGACTGAGGAGGCGCACTGGAGGCCTGATGTGTGGGACCCAGGTTGCACCGGACTGGTGACACGCTCCTCCAAACGCCTGCGTTGCTGCATACTCCTAGCCAACTCCATTCTCCAGTATCCCTCCTCGCACTGTTCCATTGACTCCCAGGCGGGCTCTGGTACTCTCCTTGGGTCGACCAACCACCTCTCTATCTCCTCCCAGGTTGTCACTGGCTCACTCCCCGGCTCCGCCGACCACCCTGTGTGCCCCCCCCCAAACATTTTTGGGGGGCTGTCCTTTGGGCTTTCCTTGTGGCCGCGAAACCTGGCGTCGTCGCTGTCCTCCCTTCTCTCCTTGCGTCTGCCACCAAGGAAGGCGATCCTGTCCTGCCAGGATTTCCTCCCAAGTCCAGGATCCCTTCCCATCCAAAATCTCTTCCCATGTCCAGGATACTCTCTCCTCCTGGGCACGCTGCTTGGTCCTGTTGTGGTGGGATCTTCTGTCACGGTTGTGTGGAGAGACTGACCAAGGCGCAGCGTGCTCTGAGTTCCACATATTTTATTTAGTGAAACTTACAAAACAAAAGGAAACAAACAACTAACCGTAACATCAGATGTGCTACATGCACTAACTCAAAACAAAACAAAATCCCACAAAACACAGTTGGGAAATGGCTGCCTAAATATGATCCCCAATCAGAGACAACGCTAAACAGCTGCCTCTGATTGGGAACCATACCAAGCACACCAACATAGAAATAATAAACCTAGAACAGAAACACCGCCCCAGTCACACCCCGACCTAACCAAAATAGAGAATAAAAAGGCTCTCTATGGTCAGGGCGTGACAATTTCGAGTCTCATACATTTGCAAAACTTTGTCATTATGGGGTATTGTGTGTAGATTCATAAGGAAAAAAATATTTAATACATTTTAGAATAAGGCTGTAACGCAACAAAATGTGGAAAAAGGGAAGGGGTCTGAAAACTTTCCGAACGCACTGTATGCTGTATATATACATTTGTTTACAGCAAAATCCCAAAATAGCACACATGATTCATAGAGCCAGCTTTCTCAACTCCTGGCTTTGGAAATGGAAATGTATTAGGTTCCCCATTAGCTGTTGCAAAAGCAGCAGCTGCTCTTCCTGGGGTCCACACAAAACATGAAACATAATACGGAAATACATAATACAGAACATCAATAGACAAGAACAGCTCAAGCACAGAACTACATACATTTTTAAAATGGCACACATAGCCTACATACCAATGCATACACACAAACTAACTAAAACTGCATCACTGCTGGTTTTCATTCTACCTCTCTAATCTGGGATACTAGGTGAGTGGCCTCTTTGTTGTCAATCAGTGACATTTAATCAACAAATTAATTAGGAGAAAAAATCTGCAGTATTGCAAAAGACCTGGATCAGATTTTAAGGGTTTTATTCAAAAAGGCTGGTACATGGTGAATATCATCCCCATTGACAACCACCCCAGGTTTCTGGGATCTGTTGTCCCTGTGTAGGGGATCAGAACGGAGCTGGAATGCTGTTAGGAGGAACGGTCTGCGTTAATGGTTTGTCTTCATCTGTCATGCTCACCTCAGATGCTGCAGAGACAGCTTGGAGTCATTTGTAGTGGTGGACTGGAGTGGCTGGGATGCTTTACTTTAGAAAACGTACAGCAGCATTGTTATGTTTATGATATCCAGACCCCTCTCTCTTTCTCCGTCTACACACACATGTTGATCTGAGAACACTCAACAGTGTGTGTGTGTGTTCTCTGTGAGGTTCATCGCTTCCTGCTAGCACGTTGTCCTGACACACACTGTAGCCTCTGGAGCCTCCTGACCAGCTGTCCCCTTTAACACTTTGCACCACTCGACCCTCTAACTGCTTCCCCAGAGCAGAGCTGCAGTGAGTTTCTCCCAGTGGTTTATTTGTGTTAATCACCCGGTGAAGAACAGAGGGAGCCCCGACTACAGAGAGGTTAACACTATAGCAGATCAGCCAGCTAGTAAAACAAACACACATCAATCACAATCTCTCTGTCTTTCGCTCTCTCTCTCCATCTCTCTCCTTCTCTTTCTCTCTCTTGACTCAGTTTCTGAATCTCTGTATGACTCTCTCATCATGTATTTTCCTAACATTGTCTCTAAAACCCTCTCTCTGTCTCAACAATATCCCTATCACCCTCTCTCTCAACAATATCAATTCAATTCAATTCAAAGGGCTTTATTGGCATGGAAAACATATGTTAACATTGCCAAAGCATGTGAAGTAGATAATATACAAAAGTGAAAAAAACAATAAAAATGAACAGCAAACATTAAACTCACAGAAGTTCCAAAATAATTAAGTCATTACAAATGTCATATTATGTATATATACAGTGTTGTAACGATGTGCAAATGGTTGAAGTACAAAAGGGAAAATAAATAAGCATAAATATAGGTTGTATTTACGATATCTCTCACACCCTCTCTCAACAATATCTCTATCAACCTCTCTCTCAATAATATCTCTATCACCCTCTCTCTCAATAATATCTCTACCTCAATAATATCTCTATCACCCTCTCTCTCAACAGAATCTCAATCACCCGCTCTCTCAATAATATCTCTATCACCCTCTCTTTCAATAATATCTCTACCTCTCTCAGTAATATCTCTATCACCCTCTTTCCCAATAACATCTCTATCACCCTCTTTCTCAATAACATCTCTATCACCCTCTCTCTCAATAATATCAATTCAATTCAATTCAAGGGGATTTATTGGCATGGGAAACATATGTTAACATTGCCAATGCAAGTGAGGTAGATAATATACAAAAGTGAAATAAACAATAAAAATGAACAGTAAACATTACACTCACAGAAGTTCCAAAAGAATAAAGACATTACACATGTCATATTACGTATATATACAGCATCTAGCCTCGGTGGCGGCTCCGGTTCGGGACGTAGACCCCACTCTGCTTGCTGATCCCTCTGCTTTCGTGGAACCGGGCCGTGGATCGTCGCCGGGGACTTCGGACTGTGGATTGTCGCCGGGGGCTTTGGACTGCTGACCGTCGCTGGAGGCTCTGGACTGCAGACCGTCGCTGGAGACTCTGGACTGCCGACCGTCGCTGGAGACTCTGGACCGCAGACCATCGCTGGAGACTCTGGACTGCAGACCGTCGCTGGAGACTCTGGACCGCAGACCGTCGCTGGAGACTCTGGACAGCCGACCGTCGCTGGAGACTCTGGACAGCCGACCGTCGCTGGAGACTCTGGACCGCAGACCGTCGCTGGAGACTCTGGACCGCAGACCGTTGCTGGAGACTCTGGACCACAGACCGTCGCTGGAGACTCTGGACCACAGACCGTCGCTGGAGACTCTGGACTGCAGACCGTTGCTGGAGACTACAGGCTCCGGGCCATGGATCACCACTGGAGGCTTCATGCCATGGATCATCACTGGAGGCTCCGGGCCATGGATTATTACTGGAGGCTTCGTGCCATGGATCATCACTACAGGCTCTGGGCCATGAATCATCACTACAGGCTTTGTGCCATGGATTATCACTGGAGGCTTCGTGCCATGGATCATCACTACAGGCTCCGGGCCATGGATCATCACTGGCTTCATGCCATGGATCATCACTGGAGGCTTTGTACGTGGAGCTGGTACAGGTCTCACCGGACTGAGGAGACATACTGGCAGCCTGGGGCATGGAGCTGCCACAGGGCTTACCAGGCTGGGGAGACACACTGGAGGCCTGGTACGTGGAGCCGGAACAGGTCTCACCGGACTGTGGAGATGTACTGGAAACCTGGTGCGTGGAGTAGGCACTGGATACACTGGGCCGTGGCGGCGCACTGGAGGTCTTGAGCGTAGAGTTGGCACAACCCGTCCTGGCTGGATGCTTATTTTCGCCCGGCAAATGCGGGGCGCTGGCACAGGACGCACTGGGCTGTGAAGGCGCACCGGAGACACCGTGCACAGAGCCAGCGCAGGATATCCTGGGCCGAAGAGACGCACCGGAGACCAGGAGCGCTGAGCCGGCACAATCCGTTCTGGATGAATGCCCACTCTAGCACAGCAAATGCGGGGAGCTGGCACAGAACGCACCGGGCTGTGGATGCGTACTGGAGACACAGTACGTGTAACCGCAAAGCATGGTGCCTGTACGGTCTCTGGTCTGACACCTTGCTCTGCCAACCACCCCGTCGTGGCAGTGACTCCCGATCTCGTTGCCGTTCCTCCCTCGCTGCTTCCACCTGTTCCCATGGGAGGCGATCCCTTCCGGCCTGGATCTCCTCCCACGTCCAGGATCCTTTGCCGTGCAGGATGTCCTCCCATGTCCACACCTCCTGGCCACGCTGCTTGGTCCGTTTTTGGTGGGATCTTCTGTCACATCCGATATAAGAATTGTCGGACCAAAGTGTAGCGTGGTATGTTTCCATCATCTTTTATTTGAGAAGTGAAACACACAGAAAACAATAAAGCACCAAAAAGTGAAGCTACGTAGTGCTCGCAGGCAACTACACATAGACAAGATCCCACGATCACAGGTGGGGAAAGGGCTGCCTAAGTATGAGACAACGATAGACAGCTGCCTCTGATTGGGGACCATACCCGGCCAAACAAAGAAATAAGAAAACTAGATTGCCCACCCAAATCACACCCTGACCAAATAGAGAAATAGAAAGGCTCTCTATGGTCAGGGCACGACAGCTCTATTCTATACCAAATTAGCATACCTCCGGAGTCCCTTCCCTGTTTCACACCTGGTAGTTTGGTGGATGGGACTACCAGCTCTTTGTAACCTAGAGAGCAACCAGTGGGTCCGTCTCCTCTATACCAGGTTTCTTGTAGGATGACAATGTCTTTATTTACGATTTCTTTGATGTATTCCAGGTTCCTGCTCTTTAGGCCGAAGGCAGATGACCTCAGGCCTTGGATATTCCAGGATGAGATAGTGAAGGCTTTGTGTTCCATAAAGTGTCCAATGTTGTTGATCATATCTTTACCTCTCACAATAATATCTCTATCACCCTCTCTCTCAATAATATCTCTACCTCTCACAATAATATCTCTATCACCCTCTCTCTCAATAATATCTCTATCACCCTCTCAATAATATCTCTAACGGTCTGCTTTAATGGTTTGTCTTCATCTGTCATGCTCACCTCAGATGCGGTGGTGGACTGGAGTGGCTGGGATGCTTTACTTTAGAAAACTTTAGAAAACGTACAGCAGCATTGTTGTTTATGATATCCAGACCCCTCTATCTTTCTCTGCCTTCACACACATGTTGATCTGAGAACACTCAACAGTGTGTGTGTGTGTTCTCTGTGAGGTTCATCGCTTCCTGCTAGCACGTTGTCCTGACACACACTGTAGCCTCTGGAGCCTCCTGACCAGCTGTCCCCTTTAACATTTTGCACCACTCGACCCTCTAACTGCTTCCCCAGAGCAGAGCTGCAGTGAGTTTCTCCCAGTGGTTTATTTGTGTTAATCACCCGGTGAAGAACAGAGGGAGCCCCGACTACAGAGAGGTTAACACTATAGCAGATCAGCCAGCTAGTAAAACAAACACACATCAATCACAATCTCTCTGTCTTTCGCTCTCTCTCCCCATCTCTCTGTTTCTCTCTCTTGACTCAGTTTCTGAATCTCTGTATGACTCTCTCATCATGTATCTTCCTAACGTTGTCTCTCACACCCTCTCTCTCAACAATATCTCTATCACCCTCTCTCAACAATATCAATTAAATTCAAGGGGCTTTAATGGCATGGGAAACATATGTTAACATTGCCAAAGCAAGTGAAGTGGATAATATACAAAAGTAAAATAATATGTGTCTCTAATATGGTCATACATTGGGCAGGAGGTTAGGAAGTGCAGCTCAGTTTCTACCTCATTTTGTGGGCAGTGTGCCCATAGCATGTCTCTCTTGAGAGCCAGGTCTGCCTACGGCAGCCTTTCTCAATAGCAAGGCTATGCCCACTGAGTCTGTACATAGTCAAAGCTTTTCTTAAGTTTGGGTCAGTCACAGTGGTCAGGTATTCTGGGCCAAATAGCATTCTAGTTCGCTCTGTTTTTTTATCTCTAAGAACCTCTCTCTCAACAATATCTCTAAAACTCTCTCTCAACAATATCTCTAAAACCCTATCTCTCAACAATATCTCTAAAACCCTCTCTCTCTACAATATCTCTATTACCCTCTCTCAACAATATCAATTCAAAGGGATTTATTGGCATGGGAAACACATGTTAACATTGCCAAAGCATGCGAAGTAGATAGTATAAAAAAGTGAGAAAAAAAACAATAAAAATGAACAGTTAACATTACACTGACAGAAGTTCCAAAATAAAAAAAACATTACAAATGTCATATTATGTGTGTACAGTGAGGAAAAAAAGTATTTGATCCCCTGCAGATTTTGTACGTTTGCCCACTGACAAAGAGATGATCAGTCTATAATTTTAATGGTAGGTTTATTTGAACAGTGAGAGACAGAATAACAACAAAAAAATCCAGAAAAATACATAACAAAAATGTTATAAATTGATTTGCATTCTAATGAGGCAAATAAGTATTTGACTCCTCTGCAAAACATGACTTAGTACTTGGTGGCAAAACCCTTGTTGGCAATCACAGAGGTCAGATGTTTCTTGTAGTTGGCCACCAGGTTTGCACACATCTCAGGAGGGATTTTGTCCCACTCCTCTTTGCAAATCTTCTCCAAGTCATTAAGGTTTCGAGGCTGACGTTTGGCAACTCGAACCTTCAGCTCCCTCCACAGATTTTCTATGGGATTAAGGTCTGGAGACTGGCTAGGCCACTCCAGGACCTTAATGTGCTTCTTCTTGAGCCACTCCTTTGTTGCCTTGGCCGTGTGTTTTGGGTCATTGTCATGCTGGAACACCCATCCACGACCCGTTTTCAATGCCCTGGCTGAGGGAAGGAGGTTCTCACCCAAGATTTGACGGTACATGGCCCCGTCCATCGTCCCTTTGATGCGGTGAAGTTGTCCTGTCCCCTTAGCAGAAAAACAACCCCAAAGCATAATGTTTCCACCTCCATGTTTGACGGTGGAGATGGTGTTCTTGGTGTCAAAGGCAGCATTCCTCCTCCTCCAAACACGGTGAGTTGAGTTGATGCCAAAGAGCTCCATTTTGGTCTCATCTGACCACAACACTTTCACCCAGTTGTCCTCTGAATCATTCAGATGTTCATTGGCAAACTTCAGACGGGCATGTATATGTGCTTTCTTGAGCAGGGGGACCTTGCGGGCGCTGCAGGATTTCAGTCCTTCACGGCGTAGTGTGTTACCAATTGTTTTCTTGGTGACTATGGTCCCAGCTGCTTTGAGATCATTGACAAGATCCTCCCGTGTAGTTCTGGGCTGATTCCTCACCGTTCTCATGATCATTGCAACTCCACGAGGTGAGATCTTGCATGGAGCCCGAGGCCGAGGGAGATTGACAGTTCTTTTGTGTTTCTTTTGTGTTGTCACCTTCTCACCAAGCTGCTTGGCGATGGTCTTGTAGCCCATTCCAGCCTTGTGTAGGTCTACAATCTTGTCCCTGACATCCTTGGAGAGCTCTTTGGTCTTGGCCATGGGGGAGAGTTTGGAATCTGATTGATTGATTGCTTCTGTGGAGAGATGTCTTTTATACAGGTAACAAACTGAGATTAGGAGCACTCCCTTTAAGAGTGTGCTCCTAATCTCAGCTCGTTACCTGTATAAAAGACACTTGGGAGCCAGAAATCTTTCTGATTGAGAGGGGGTCAAATACTTATTTCCCTCATTAAAATGCAAATCAATTTATACCATTTTTGATATGCGTTTTTCTGGATTATTTTGTTGTTATTCTGCTCTCACTGTTCAAATAAATCTACCATTAAAATTATAGACTGATCATTTCTTTTTCAGTGGGCAAACGTACAAAATCAGCAGGGGATCAAATACTTTTTTCCCTCACTGTATATACAGTGTTGTAAAGTACAAAAGGGAAAATAAATAAACATAAATATGGGTTGTGTTTACAATATCTCTCACACCCTCTCTCTCAATAATATCTCTATCACCCTCTCTCTCAACAATATCTCTATCACCCTCTCTCTCAATAATATCTCTACCTCAATAATATCTCTACCTCTCTCATTTTCGATAATGTCTCTATCTCTCTCAATAATATCTCTCTCTCAATAATATCTCTATCACCCTCTCTCTCAATAATATCTCTAGCTCTCTCTCATTTAATAATATATCTATTTATCTCTCTCTCAGTAATCTCTTTCTCTCTCTCTCTCTCTCTCTCAATAATCGTTTTCTCTTAATAATCTCTCTCTCTCTCTTTCTCTCTCCTTCTCTCTCTCTCTGTCACTCACCAATTCTCTCAGTATCAACTTCTTTATTTCTTCCTATATTTTCTGTATTTTTCTCTCCTTTCCTCCCTCCCTCCTCCCTCCTTCCCCTCCATCTCTCTCTCTCTCTCTCTCTCTCTCTCTCTCTCTCTCTCTTTCCTCTCTCTTTCTCCCATTGTGTGGCAATGGCCTTGAGAGTATTTCAAGACGCCCTTCATCATTCTTCACATCTTTGTCTCAGTTGGAATATTGTTCCACCACATCTTACACGCAGCTTCTCAAACCAAAGACGAGAAAAACATGCCACAGAGAGTCTGCCTTTTGTCATCATGCCTCGGCTAAAATAATACAGATCATTTCACACATGGAACCTCTTAAAATCAGGGAAAATATTAAATTTGTTTGCAGAGATGGGATCTCTATTTCATCTCTCTGTCAGTTAGTGTGTAGACGTATAGCATTTTAAATGTTAATATTGCATTATTTACAGGTAATATTTTGACTTAAAGGTTATTGGCAGATGAGATGGGCAAATAAAGTGGATCTTTGAAGAGGCTTGATTTACATGTACCCACATGTCCCCAACACCAAATCTGTTGTTTTAAAAACTCTGAGTCCTTTGAGCAGCACCTGTTAGTGAAAGCCAAATGATACGCAACACACACCAGCAACTGCGATCCTCAACGCAACATAAAAACATGCAGAGCTCAATGATTTTTTGCAATTCACTGTACGCCTCGCAACATGTTTGGCTTATTTTCATATTCACAGTGTGCTTCCTCACCGCATGGCAACAAGAAAAACAATCCATCGTTGCCTGAGTGAAATCTTTAGCCTCCAACTTGTTTTGGTTGTTTGTCACTTGGAGTGCTGACATGCTCACAATGACTTTTTGTTTTCACAGGGTTAGGTTGTAATACAGGATCATAGGTCATTCTCACACCTACCACCAACTGGGATCTTCAACACAACATAAATAACGTGTAGAGACCAGTGATTACCCAACAATGAATTTACAGCCATCAACAGACTTCTGTCCGGCACATCTAATGTGCTTCTTGTGTGTTAAGTCAAACGACACCGCTGGTCCTGCTCACATTGCCCTACCCTATGCTTTGACCTCTTTCTCCCCTTTCTCTCCAGATTAAATCTTGCGACTTGTGATGGCCGGCCGCCCAACAACTTGCCCGCTCGACCCTATCCCCTCCTCTCTTCTCCAGACCATTTCCGGAGACCTTCTCCCTTACCTCACCTCGCTCATCAACTCATCCTTGACCGCTGGCTACGTCCCTTCCGTCTTCAAGAGAGGGAGAGTTGCACCCCTTCTCAAAAAACCTACACTCGATCCCTCCGATGTCAACAACTACAGACAAGTATCCCTTCTTTCTTTTCTCTCCAAAACTCTTGAGCGTGCCATCCTTGGCCAGCTCTCTTGCTATCTCTCTCAGAATGACCTTCTTGATCCAAATCAGTCAGGTTTCAAGACTGGTCATTCAACTGAGACTGGTCTTCTCTGTGTCACGGAGGCTCTCCGCACTGCTAAAGCTAACTCACTCTCCTCTGTTCTCATCCTTGTAGACCTATCTGCTGCCTTTGATACTGTGAACCATCAGATCCTCCTCTCCACCCTCTCCGAGTTGGGCATCTCCGGCGCGGCTCACTCTTGGATTGCATCCTACCTGACAGGTCGCTCCTACCAGGTGGCGTGGCGAGAATCTGTCTCCGCACCACGTGCTCTCACCACTGGTGTCCCCCAGGGCTCAGTTCTAGGCCCTCTCCTATTCTCGCTATACACCAAGTCACTTGGCTCTGTCATATCCTCACATGGTCTCTCCTATCATTGCTACGCAGACGACACACAATTAATCTTCTCCTTTCCCCCTTCTGATAACCAGGTGGCGAATCGCATCTCTGCATGTCTGGCAGACATATCAGTGTGGATGACGGATCACCACCTCAAGCTGAACCTCGGCAAGACGGAGCTGCTCTTCCTCCCGGGGAAGGACTGCCCGTTCCATGATCTCGCCATCACGGTTGACAACTCCATTGTGTCCTCCTCCCAGAGTGCTAAGAGCCTTGGCGTGACCCTGGACAACACCCTGTCGTTCTCCGCTAACATCAAGGCGGTGACCCGATCCTGTAGGTTCATGCTCTACAACATTCGCAGAGTACGACCCTGCCTCACACAGGAAGCGGTGCAGGTCCTAATCCAGGCACTTGTCATCTCCCGTCTGGATTACTTCAACTCACTGTTGGCGGGGCTCCCTGCCTGTGCCATTAAACCCCTACAACTCATCCAGAAGGCCGCAGCCCGTCTGGTGTTCAACCTTCCCAAGTTCTCTCACGTCACCCCGCTCCTCCGCACACTCCACTGGCTTCCAGTTGAAGCTCGCATCTGCTACAAGACCATGGTGCTTGCCTACGGAGCTGTGAGGGGAACGGCACCTCCGTACCTTCAGGCTTTGATCAGTCCCTACACCCAAAGAAGGGCACTGCGTTCATCCACCTCTGGCCTGCTCGCCTCCCTACCTCTGCAGAAGCACAGTTCCTGCTCAGCCCAGTCAAAACTGTTTGCTGCTCTGGCACCCCAATGGTGGAACAAGCTCCCTCACGACGCCAGGACAGCGGAGTCAATCACCACCTTCCGGAGACACCTGAAACCCCACCTCTTTAAGGAATACCTGGGATAGGATTAAGTAATCCTTCTAACCCCCCCCCCCCCACCCCCCCAAAAAGATATAGATGTACTATTGTAAAGTGGTTGTTCCATTGGATATCATAAGGTGAATGCACCAATTTGTAAGTTGCTCTGGATAAGAGCGTCTGCTAAATGACGTAAATGTACATGTAAATGTAAACATCAGATAAACTAGGGCCATTGGCTGGTATTGCTTTCTTTAAAAAGACAATGCAAGAGAGTTAACGATCCGGTCTATTACAGTGCTACATGTTCAGCTCCTTTTCATCTTTTCAGTTGTGTGCTTCCTCACAGCACGGCAACAACCTCTCTTTGAACAGGTTGTGTCCTGCTTGTTGAGGTTTGCCTTCATGTTGACCCACTGTGTTCTGTGAATCATCAGGTTCTGTGCCACTGTCCAATCACCGCCAGCTACACCAGCCAACAACATCAGTGTTCCACCACACCTAAACATGGGGGAACTCAGAGAGCTCACCTCTAAAGCAATGCTTTGATACCTAGAGGTGAGTGATTGTCCATACTACGGATACTGTGGATTCTGTATATGGCTTTAGTATGGTGTGTGTCTTATTTGGCTTTGCCCATTAACGTGTTACGTAAAGTATTGTTGTAGCTGCTTTAGCTATCATCAAGGCCTTCCTTCTCTGTTTGACTAACGTGTCTTGTCAGTAGACATGAATATGTTTCTCTGATGTAATCGTGCAGGATATTGTACTATTGTGATTTGTGATGGTAGTGTGATTTCTATTCCGCCTTGATGAGCTTGTACTGTTCTGCCATTGTGTGGACTCTCCATACTCTCTGCTATTCATACGTGTGTGTGATTGTGTGCATGTCTGTGTACACGGGTTTATGTGTATGTGCTTGTCCAACTGCATGTGCTTTAGCATGTATAGTGTGTGTGTGTGTGTGCTTAATCATGTCTTGTGTGTATGAATGTGTGTGTGCGTATGCTTAAGCATGTCTTGTGTGTAGGGTGTGTGTGTGTCTGATCTAGACTTGTCTGAATCTTCCCTCCTGTCATGTGTTAGCGGTGGACGTGTAATGAGGTTATATATCACTGAGAGACTGGAGGCTTTCAGCAGGGAGCATGCACCCACCCACTCACACACACTCACACAATCAGAAACACATTGGGCTTCTCTCCCTCTCCCAAATCCCAAATTCTTCCTCACAATCCCAGCAGCACTGACTATAGTACTGTTTTCCCCACACAACCGTCCAGAAAAGATCTGCTGATTGCCTGAGTGAAATATTTGGCCTCCAACTTGTTTTGATTGTTTGTCACTTGGAGTGCTGACATGCTCATGATGACGTATGTTTGCACAGGGTTAGGTTGCAATACAGTATCATACGTCATCAGTGTGTTTGGACTCGTTGTGGTATGGTATTCCTCCACTTAATGTCACAACAGATCACTAAACAAACAATATTTTTCTGTGAAAGGACCCCAGTGTTTCACTCACGTTTTACCATAACACAGATTCAAGACAGTGATGTAAGTCAAACATCTCACCAGATGTGGATCACCGGTGTCTGTGAGTGTGGAGGTGTGTTTCTGGTTTTTAGGTGCATTAGTCACGCTTAGGACTGAAGAATAATAAACAGGAAATGACTGACCCAGTTACCTGCAACAGAGAAAGAAAGAGACAGTGTCACGCCCTGACCTTAGAGAGCCTTTTTATTCTCTATTTTGGTTAGGTCAGGGTGTGACTAGGGTGGGTACTCTAGTTGTTGTATTTCTATGTTGGCCTGGTATGGTTCGCAATCAGAGACTGCTGTCTATCGTTGTCTCTGATTGGGGATCATATTTTAGGCAGCCTTTTCCCACCTGTTTGTTGTGGGATCTTGTCTATGTCTAGTTGCCTGCGAGCACTACATTAGCGGCACGTTTCATTTTGCGCGTTATTGTTTTCTGTGAGTTTCATCTAATAAACATGTGGAACTCTATGCACGTTGTGCCTTGGTCCGACCATCATTACAACAACGTTCGTGACAGAGGAACCCACCACCTACGGACCAAGCAGCGTGCCCAGGAGGAGCAGGGATCCTGGACTTGGTAGGAAATAATGGCAGGAGACAAAAGCCTGCCATGGAAGCAGGCGGAAGCAGCGAGGGAGCAATAACAACGACACCGGGGTTCGCGACCACGAAGGAAGCCCGAGAGGCAGCCTCAAAAATGTTTTTTGGAGGGGCACACGGGGTGGTCGGTGGAGCCGACGTGTGAACCAGAGCCAGTCCACACGGGGTGGTCGGAGGAGCCAAGGTGTGAACCAGAGCCAGTCTGGGAGAGGAAGGTGAACTTGGAGGGGAGTGAAGGGAGTGAATCAGAGACAGTTAAAGAGTTGATGGGGAAATTGGAGGAGAGAGTTATGAGAGAGCTGTTGTGTTGGTGCATGAGGCACGACATTTGCCCTAAGGAGCGTGTCCTCAGTTTAAAGACAAGACTCTCGTTAATCTAACCACACTGTCCGATTTCAAAAAGGCTTGACAACGAAAGCAAAACATTAGATTATGTCAGCAGAGTACCCAGCCAGAAATAATCAGACACCCATTTTTCAAGCTAGCATATAATGTCACAAAAACCCAGAAGATAGCTAAATGCAGCACTAACCTTTGATGATCTTCATCAGATGACACACCTAGGACATTATGTTATACAATACATGCATGTTTTGTTCAATCAAGTTCATATTTATATCAAAAACCAGCTTTTTACATTAGCATGTGACGTTCAGAACTAGCATACCCCCTGCAAACTTCCGATGAATTTACTAACAATTTACTAAATTACTCACGATAAACGTTCACAAAAAGCATAACAATTATTTTAAGAATTATAGATACAGAACTCCTCTATGCACTCGATATGTCCAATTTTAAAATAGCTTTTCGGTGAAAGCACATTTTGCAATATTCTAAGTAGATAGCCCGGCATCACAGGGCTAGCTATTTAGACACCCACCAAGTTTAGCCTTCACCAAACTCAGATTTACTATTAGAAAAGTTTGATTACCTTTCCTGTTCTTCGTCAGAATGCACTCCCAGGACTTCTACTTCAATAACAAATGTAGGTTTGGTCCAAAATAATCCATAGTTATGTTCCAACAGCGACGTTTTGTTCGTGCGTTCAAGACACTATCCCAATGGTAAATAACGGTCACGCGCACGGCGCATTTCGTGACAAAAGATTTCTAAATATTTCATTACCGTACTTCGAAGCATGTCAACCGCTGTTTAAAATCAATTTTTATGCAATTTTTCTCGTAAAAAAGCGATAATATTCCGACCGGGAATCTGCAATTAGGTAAACAGCCGAAAGAAAATACAGCACGGGGTCGACTCGGGCACGAGCCTAATTCCTTTGTCCTCTTATCGGCCACTTGGCAAAGGCGATACTGTGTTTCAGCCTGAGGCTGCCTCGTCATCGTTCATCTTTTTCCCGGGCTCTGAAAGCCTATGGAAGCCGTAGGAAGTGTCACGTTACAGCTAAGATCCCCACTCTTCAATAAACAGAGACAAGAAGAACGACTCCTTGTCAGACAGGCCACTTCCTGCATGAAACCTTCTCAGGTTTTTGCCTGCCATATGAGTTCTGTTACACTCACAGACACCATTCAAACAGTTTTAGAAACTTTAGGGTGTTTTCTATCCAAAGCCAATAATTATATGCATATTCTCGTTACTGGGCAGGAGTAGTAACCAGATTAAATCGGGTACGTTTTTTATCCGGCCGTGTAAATTCTGCCCCCTAGCCCTAACAGGTTAAAACCTCTTACATCTAGATGTTCCGCTAGCGGAACACCTGCTCCAATATCCAATGATGGGCGTGGCGCGAGATACAAATTCCTCTAAAATCCGAAAACTTCCATTTTTCAAACATATGACTATTTTACAGCATTTTAAAGACAAGACTCTCGTTAATCTAACCACACTGTCCGATTTCAAAAAGGCTTTACAGCGACAGCAAAACATTAGATTATGTCAGCAGAGTACCCAGACAGAAATAATCAGACACCCATTTTTCAAGCTAGCATATAATGTCACAAAAAACAAAACCACAGCTAAATGCAGCACTAACCTTTGATGATCTTCATCAGATGACAACCCTAGGACATTATGTTATACAATGCATGCATGTTTTGTTCAATCAAGTTCATATTTATATCAAAACCCAGCTTTTTACATTAGCATGTGATGTTCAGAACTAGCATACCCACCGAAAACTTCCGGTGAATTTACTAAATTACTCATGATAAACGTTCACAAAATACATAACAATTATTTTAAGAATTATAGATACAGAACTCCTTTATGCAATCGCAGTGTCAGATTTTAAAATAACTTTTTGGCGAAAGCACATTTTGCAATATTCTGAGTACATAGCCCGGCCATCATGGCTAGCTATTTTGACACCCACCAAGTTTGGGACAACCTAAACTCAGAATTACTATTAGAAAAATTGGATTACTTTTGCTGTTCTTCGTCAGAATGAACTCCCAGGACTTCTACTTCAACAACAAATGTTGTTTTGGTTCCAAATAATCCATAGTTATATTCAAATACCGCCGTTTTGTTCGTGCGTTCAGGTCACTATCCGAAGGGTGACGTGCGCGCGGGCATTTCGTGACAAAAAAATGCAGAATATTCGATTACCGTACTTAGAAGCATGTCAAACGCTGTTTAAAATCAATTTTTATGCTATTTTTCTTGTAAAATATTGATAATATTACAACCGGGCAACGTTGTATTCATTCAAAGGCTTAAAGAAAAAAATGGAGTCGTCTCGTGACCACGCATCTCCAGTGTCACTGTCCCCAGGCTGACCACTTACAAATTATCCTGCTGTTCTTCGCCCAGAGACAGCAGACACCCCATTCCACTTTCTGGCGGCTTTCGAGAGCCAATGGAAGCCTTAGAAAATGTCACGTTACAGCACAGATGCTGTATTTTCGATAGAGATGCAACAGAAGGACAACAAATTGTCAGACAGGGCACTTCCTGTATGGAATGTTCGCAGGTTTTGGCCTGCCATATGAGTTCTGTTATACTCACAGACATCATTCAAACAGTTTTAGAAACTTTAGAGTGTTTCCTATCCAAATCTACTAATTATATGCATATTCTCGTTTCTGGGCAGGAGTAGTAACCAGATTAAATCGGGTACGTTTTTTATCCGGCCGTGAAAATGCTGCCCCCTCTCCCAAAGAAGTTAATGCTACCTGAGTCAGCTCTCCGTACTTGTCCTGAGGAGCGTGCTAGCCGTCTGGTGAAGGCTGCACCAGGTCTCCAGTACACCTCCCCAGTCCTGCACATCCTGTGCCAGCTCTACACACTCACCCTGAAGTACGTGTCCCCGGTCCGGTACGTCCAGTGCCTGCTCGCCGCACTCACCCTGATGTACGCCTCCACAGCCCAGTACGTCCTGTGCTAGCTCCCTGCACTTGCCGTGCAAAGGTTGTCATCTGTCCAGGACACATTGTGCCAGCTCTACGCTCCAGACCTCCAGTGCGCCTCCACAGCCCGGTAAGCCCTGTGCCAGCTCCATGCACCAGGCCTCCAGTGACGGTCCCAAATCCAGAGCTTCCGGCGACAGTTCCCAGTCCAGAGCTTCCGGCGACAGTTCCCAATACAGAGCTTCCGGCGACGTTTCACAGTCCGGAACCTTCAACGACGGTCCACAGTCCGGAACCTCCAACGAAGGTCCACTGTCCGGAACCTCCTGAGATGGTCCGCGGTCGGGAACCTCCTGCGACGGTCCGCTGTCCGGAACCTCCAGAGACGGTCCGCAGTCTGGAACCTCCAGCGACGTTTCCCGGTCCGGAGCCTCCAGCGACGGTTCCGGGTCCGGAGCCTACAGTGACGGTTCCTGGTCTGGAGCCCTCTGCGACGATCTACGGTCTGGAGTCCCCGGTGACAATCCACGGTCTGGTTCCTCCGGCGATAATCCACGGTCCGGAGCCTCCGGCGACGATCCACGGTCCGGTTCCACGGAAGCGGAGGGATCCGCGAGCGGAGCGGGGTCAACGTCCCGAACCGGAGCCACCACCGAGGCTAGATCCACCTCTACACAGAAAACACCATTCTGTATACATCTGGCCTGTCTTTGGACACTGTGTTAACAAACCTCCAAACGAGCTTCAATGCCATACAACACTCCTTCTGTGGCCTCCAACTGCTTTTAAATGCTAGTAAAACTAAATGCATGCTCTTCAACCCGCACCCTCCCGCCCGACTAGCATCACTACTCTGGACGGTTCTGACTTAGAGTTTGTGGACAGCTACAAATACCTAGGTGTCTGGTTAGATTGTAAACTCTCCTTCCAGACTCATATTAAGCATCTCCAATCCAAAATGAAATCTAGAATCGGCTTCCTATTTCGCAACAAAGCCTCCTTCACTCATGCTGCCAAACATACCCTCATAAAACTGACTATCCTGCCGATCCTTGACTTCAGTGATGTCATTTACAAAATAGCCTCCAACACTCTACTCAGCAAATTGGATGTAGTCTATCACAGTGCCATCTGTTTTGTCACCAAAGCCCCATATACTACCCACAATTGCGACCTGTACGCTTTCGTTGGCTGGTCCTCGGTACATATTCGTCACCAAACCCACTGGCTCCAGGTCATCTATAAGTCTTTGCTAGGTAAAGCTCCGCCTTATCTCAGCTCACTGGTCACCATAGCAACACCCACCCGTAGCACGTGCTCCAGCAGTTATATCTCACTGGTCATCCCCAAAGCCAACACCTCCTTTGGATGCCTTTCCTTCCAGTTCTCTGCTGCCAATGACGAACAAATTGCAAAAATTCTTATATCTCCCTCACTAACTTCAAGCATTGGCTGTCAGAACAGCTTACCGATCGCTGTTTAAAGAATGGGTGTGTGTGTCTATGCTCATACATTTGTATCTGTGTGTGCATGTACGTGTGAATGCATGTGTGTGTGTGCGCGTGTGCGCGTGTGCGTGTGTGCGTGTGTGTGTGTGTGTGTGTTGAAATTGAGGAGCTGCGAAAATATTTGCGGGAACATTCCATACATCATATTTTCCACTGTGCTGTCCAGAGCCATTAGTGTTCCTCATGTCCATTCTGGCAGGAAAACCAGCCTTGCACGAGACTACCCGAGATTCTACCCGCCAGTCACATGATACAGCTCAACCAATAGAATAGTGTTAAAGGTTCAGAGGTCATATGGTTTGCCCAACCATTGTCCAATGAGGAAGCAAGTGAGTGATGCTGAAAATGTTTAGAATATACAGTAGAATTTAACTTTTACTCTGTAACAAACTGCTTTAGAGTGAAGGCATGAACCATGCTACTTCAAACAAGGATTTCACAGAGGACGTAATGAAAATGCAGGATTCATCAATAGTTTCTATAGAATCATCGATAATCATACTGTAGGCTACTGTGTATTCCCAAATTGGCGTAAATTGCTATGTGGAATTTGTAGGTGGAGAATCTAGAATTTGGAGGTGGAGAATCTAGAATTTGGAGGTGAAGAATTCTAGAAATGTGTGGAGGACAAAATGTGAAACTGAAATGGAAAATTGGGACCCAATAAGCCATTCAATACCAGGTATCAGCAGATTAAAACGAAGAAGACGGAAAAGATCCAAATAATTGTCTTTTTCCATTCTACATAATCACAACCTGGTCCAAGTGGGGAAACTTACTAACTTACTGTGTGTGTGTGTGTGTGTGTGTGTGTGTGTGTGTGTGTGTGTGTGTGTGTGTGTGTGTGTGTGTGTGTGTGTGTGTGTGTGTGTGTGTGTGTGTGTGTGTCTGGGTGTGAGTGTGTGTGTGTGTGTGTACTGAGGCAGCAGTAAACATTTTCCACCTCCTAATAGATATTGGGAAACACACTGATATAAAACAAAGGAAAAATATTTTTTAAAAACATGGCCATACATTTCTAACATTTTGATGAAATATTGTGAGTTATAAGGTGAGGCCTGTCTTGTTTTGGTTAATTAAGGTCGGTTGGGGCGCTTGGGGAACATTTTTCCACTCAAGTGGTGATTCTCCTCCACAGTCACAGAGGATGAGTCTATAAATCTGTGAATGGATGAGAGGCAGAATAGCCTGAAGGAGACGTACACACTCTCACATGCACAAGCGCGTGCACACACACACATCTTGAGTGTGTCCGTGTGCATGCATCAAATCAAATCATATCATATCTGTCACATGCTTGATAAACAACAGGTGTAGACTAACAGTAAAATGCTTACTTATAGAGCCCTTCCCAACAATGCAGAGAGAAATAATAGAAAAACAATAAGACAAGGAATAAATACACAATGAGTAATGATAACTTGGCTATATACACGGGTACCGGTACCGAGTTGATGTGCAGGAGTACGAGGTAATTGAGGTAGATATAGATATATAAGGTAGGGTTATAGTAACTTGGCTATATACACGGGTACCGGTACCGAGTTGATGTGCAGGAGTACGAGGTAATTGAAGTAGATATAGATATATAAGGTAGGGTTAAAGTAACTAGGCAACAGGATAGATAATAAACAGTAGCAGAAGCATATTTGATGAGTCAAAATACTTAACGTGAAAAGCAGATAGTCCGCGTAGCTATTTGGTTAACTATTTAACAAACTACACTGAACAAAAATATAAATGCAACATGCAACAATTTCAAAGATTTTGCTGAGTTACAGTTCACGTAAGGAAATCAATCAATAGAAATAAATTAATTATGCCCTAATCTATGGATTTCACATGACTGGGCAGGGTTGCAGCCATGGGTGGGCCTAGGAGGACAACAGCTCTGGTGGACATTGCTTCAGTCAGCATGCCAATTGCATGCTCCCTCAAAACTTGAGACAGCTATGGCATTGTGTTGTGTGACAAAACGGCACATTTTAGAGTGGCCTTTTTATTGTCCTCTGCACAAGGTGCACCTGTGTAATGGTCATGCTGTTTAATCAGCTTCTTGATATGCCACACCTGTCAGGTGAATGGATTATCTTCGCCGAGGAGAAATGCTCACTAACAGGAATGTAAACAAATTTGTCCAAAACATTTGAGAGAAATGTGCTTTTTGTGGGTTATCGAACATTTCTGGGATATTTTATTTCAGCTCATGAGACATGGAACCAACATGTTGTGTTTATATTTTTGTTCAGTGTATTTAGCAGTCTTAGAGCTAATTTATGCTTGATCCGAAATGTGATCGGAGGTGCCGTATGGATGGTGTGACACAATTGTGGAGCCTATGGAGGCATGCAGAGGCCAAATTGAGCTCTGTACCACATCACCGTGTGCCTCTCAAATTCTGTAACAATGCAGAGGGCTCCCTATAGCTCTGCATTGACATAATTGGTTGACGGTAGGTGAGAGCAGGAGGTCCTGTATAAACACAAACTCCCTTCCTTGACAACTTCCTTCATAACAGCTCTGTGCTGCTCAGCAAATCGCAAGAAGTGTGAATGCCCTGACATCTGCAGAGGCTGTATCACCGTAAATGCTGCACGTCCAATGCAGACATCGGATTGACCATGCTGCGCCTTTTATGGCTTGGGGGTTAGAAGCTGCTCAGGGTCCTGTTGGTTCCAGACTTGTTGCATCAGTACTGCTTGCCTTGCGGTAGCATAGAGAACAGTCTATGACTTGGGTGGCTGGAGTTTTTGCCAGTTGTTAGCTGTCTCGTTGTCGTCGGTGATTAGGCCAACCACCATTGTGTCGTCAGCAAACTTAAGGATGGTGTTGGAGTCGTGAGCAGCCACACAGTCATGGGTGAACAGGGAGTACAGGAGTGGATTAAACACACACCCCTGAGGGGCCCCCGTGTTGAGTGGTAGATGTGACACTCACCACCTGGGGGCGGCCCGGCTGGAAGTTCGGGATCCAGTTGCAGAGGGAGGTGATTAGTCCCAGGGTCCTAAGCTTAGTGATGACCTTGGAGGGCACTATGGTGTTTAACGTTGAGCAATAGCATATAGGTGTTCGTCTTGTCCAGGTGGGAGAGGATAATGTGGAGAGCAATAGTGACTGCGTCATCTGTGGATCTGTGGGGCGGTATGTGAATTGAAGTGGGTCCTGGGATGATGGTGTTGATGTGAGTCATGACCAGCCTTTCAAAGTGTTTCATGGCTACAGATGTGAGTTCTAAGGGGGCGATAGTCATTTGACACGTTACCTTGCGTGCATGTGTGTGCGCACGTGTGAGTTTGAAGTTTTCCAGCAGCGTGGCTCTGGTTGGCAGGTGGGCCTGATGATTCTGCAAAAGGCTATAAAATGGAGGAAAGGAACAACCAATCAGTGATTACTAAAGCAGAACAACGTGTCTCACCTACATGGTTCTGCTCTCTGAAATATCACTTCTTTCAGCAGAGATGCAACTACTATACTGAACAACAATATAAACGCAACATGTAAAGTGTTGGTCCCATGTTTCATGAGCTGAAATAAAAGATCACAGAAATGTTCCATATGCAAAAAAACTAATTTCTCTCTAAATGCATTTCTCTTTTGTGCACTAATGTGTTTACATCCCTGTTAGTGAGCATTTCTCCTTTGCCAAGATAATCCATCCACCTGACAGGTGTGGCATACCAAGAAGCTGATTAAACAGCATGATCATTACACAGGTGCACCTTGTCCTGGGGACAATAAAATGCAACTCTAAAATGTGCCGTTTTGTCACACAACACAATCCCACAGATGTCTCAAGTTTTGAGGGAGCATGCAATTGGCATGCTGACTGAAGCAATGTCTACCAGAGCTGTTGCCAGATAATTTAATGTTAAATTCTCTACCATAAGCCGTCTCCAAAGTCGTTTTAGAGAATGTGGCAGTACATCCAACCGGCCTCACAACCACAGACCACGTGTAACATCGCCAGCCTAGGACATCCACATCCGGCTTCTTCACCTGCAGGATCGTCTCAGACCAGCCACCCAGACAACTGATCAAATTGTGGGTTTGCACAACCAAAGAATTTCTGCACAAGCTGTCAGAAATCATCTCACGGAAGCTCATCTGTGTGCTTGTCATCCTCACCAGGGTCTTGACCTAACTGCAGTTCGGAATCATAACGGACTTCAGTGGGCAAATACTCACCTTTGTTGGCCAGCGGCACACTGAAGAAGTGTGCTCTTCACGGATTAATTCCGGTTTCAACTGTACTGTGCAGATGGCAGACAGTGTGTATGGTGTCGTGTGGGCGAGCTGTTTGCTGATGTCAATGTTGTGAACAGTGTCCCATGGTGGAGATGGGGTTATGGTATGGGCAGGCATAAGCTTCAGACAATGAACACAATAGTATTTTATTGATGGCAATCTGAATGCACAGAGATACCATGACAAGATCCTGAGGCCTATTGTCGTGCCGTTCATCCGACACCATCACCTCATGTTTTAGCATGATAATGCACAACCCAATATAACAAGGATCTGTACACAATTTCTGGAAGCTGAATATGTCCTAGTTCTTCCATGGCCTGCTGTCACGACTCCCACTGAAGGTGGCGCCCCCTCCTGCTCGGGTGGCGCTCGGCGGTCGTCGTCACCGGCCTACTAGCTGCCACTGATTCCTTTTATTTTCCCCCCCTTTCTGTTATTGTTTGCCCATGTCCTTAGTTGGGTTGATTAGCGGGGCTATATTAGCTAGTTGGCCCGCCTGCTCTTTGTGCGGGATTGTTTCTCATTTGTATTGCTTGTGTATGCGCTGTTGGTGTTTTGCGCTAGTGCGTGTTTTTGCGCCGACTGTGTTTGTCCCCTGTGTTTGGGGCACTTTGTTTTGTGTGCGCTCATATTGCTATTTGGGGTGGCTTGTGTTTTTGCCGTTGGGCTCATTAAAAGCCATTACCCGATATCGCTGCTTCCTGCGTCTGATTCCTCCGTATGGGTTAAAGAATGCTCCAGCCGTCTTTCAATCCTTTGTAGACGAGATTCTCAGGGACCTGCATGGGCAGGGCGTGGTTGTCTATATCGATGATATTCTGATATATTCCGCCACCCGCACCGCGCATGTGTCCCTGGTACGCAAGGTACTTGGGAGACTGCTGGAGCATGACCTATACGTCAAGGCTGAGAAGTGTGTGTTCTCCAAACGAGCCGTCTCCTTCCTGGGTTATCGCATTTCCACCACGGGGGTGGTGATGGAGTGTGACCGCGTTAAGGCCGTGCTTAATTGGCCGACTCCAACCACGGTGAAGGTGGTGCAGCGGTTCTTAGGGTTTGCCAATTACTACCGGAGGTTTATCCGGGGTTTTGGCCAGGTAGGGGCTCCCATTACCTCACTGCTGAAGGGGGGGCGGTGCGAGGTTGAAGGTGCTGTTCACCGAAGCACCCGTGTTGGCGCACCCGGACCCCTCTCTAGCTTTCATAGTGGAGGTGGACGCATCCGAGGCTGGGGTAGGTTCCGTGCTATCACAGGGCTCAGGTACGCCACCGAAACTCTGCCCCTGGGCTTTCTTTTCGAAGAAGCTCAGTTCGGCGGAGCGTAACTATGATGTGGGGGACAGGGAGTTGTTAGCGGTGGTAAAAGCCTTGAGGGTGTGGCGACACTGGCTTGAGGGGGCTAAGCACCACTTTCTCATCTGGATTGACCATCAGAATCTGGAGGATATCCGGGCAGCTAGGAGACTGAATCCGCGTCAGGCAAGGTGGGCCATGTTCTTCACCTGTTTTAGGTTCACTATTTCCTATAGGCCAGGCTCCCTGAACCCAAAGGCCGATGCGCTGTCCCGTCTCTATGACACTGAGGACCGGCCCATCGATCCGAGTCCCATCATTCCAGCTTCTAGGCTGGTGGCACCGGTGGTACGGGAGGTGGACTCAGACATCGAGTGGGCATTAGTATTGGAACCGGCGCCTTCACAGTGTCCCGTGGGTCGCATGTACGTGCCGCTCGTGTCCGTGATCAATTGATTCAGTGGGCTCACACTCTACCCTCTTCGGGTCATCCTGGTGTGGCGAGGACAGTGCGGGGTCTCAGGGGAAAGTACTGGTGGCCGACCTTGGCTAAGGACGTGAGGTTCTATGTCTCTTCCTGTTCGGTGTGCGCCCAGAGTAAGGCTCCTAGGCATCTCCCGAGAGGGAAGTTACAGCCCCTCCCAGTTCCACAACTGCCATGGTCGCACCTGTCAGTAGACTTCCTGACAGATCTCCCCCCGTCTCAGGGGAGCACTACGATCCTGGTGGTTGTGGATCGGTTTTCAAAGTCATGCCGTCTCCTCCCGTTGCCCGGTCTCCCTACGGCCCTGCAGACTGTGGAGGCCCTATTTACCCACGTCTTCCAGCACTATGGGGTGCCGGAGGACATTGTCTCTGATCGAGATTCCCAGTTCACATCCAGGATCTGGAAGGCGTTTATGGAGCGTCTGGGGGTCTCGGTCAGTTTGACCTCCGGTTATCACCCCGAGAGTAATGGGCAGGCAGAGAGGGTGAACCAGGAGGTGGGCAGGTTTCTGCGGTCGTATTTCCAGGACCGGCCAGGGGAGTGGGCTAGGTACATTCCTTGGGCGGAGTTAGCCCAGAACTCACTTCGTCACTCCTCCACTAACCTGTCACCCTTTCAGTGTGTTTTGGGTTACCAGCCGGTCCTGGCACCATGGCACCAGAGCCAGACCGAGGCTCCTGTGGTGGAGGAATGGGTACAGCGCTCCAAGGAGACCTGGAGAGCCGTCCAGGAATCCCTGAAGCAAGCCAGTGGACGGCAGAAGAGGAGTGCTGACCGCCACCGCAGTGAGGCTCCGTATTCCAACCGGGGGACAGGGTCTGGCTCTTGACCTGGAACCAGCCCCTCCGTTTGCCCTGCCGGAAGCTGGGGCCGCAGTGTGTGGGGCCCTTCAAAGTCCTGAGGAGGATAAACGAGGTGTGTTATAGGTTACAACTCCCTTCCTATTACCATATTAACCCCTCGTTTCATGTGTCTCTCCTCAGGCCGGTGGTAGCTGGTCCCCTACAGGAAGGTGAGGTGCCGGAGGTCCCTCCGCCCCCTCTGGACATCGGGGGTCCCCGGCGTACAGCATACGGGCCATTCTGGACTCGAGACGCCGGGTGAGGGGCCTGCAGCACCTCGTGGACTGGGAGGGGTACGGCCCGGAGGAGAGGTGCTGGGTGCCGGCGGAGGACGTCTTGGACCCATCCATGTTGAAGGATTTCCATTGCCTCCGTCCGGATCGCCCTGCGCCTCGCCCTCCGGGTCGCCCTCGAGGCCGGTGTCGGCGCGCGGTCAGGGGGAGGGTACTGTCACGACTCCCACTAAAGGTGGCGCACCCTCCTGCTTGGGTGTCGCTCGGCGGTCGTCGTCACCGGCCTACTAGCTGCCACTGATTCCTTTTGTTTCCCCCCCCTTTCTGTTATTGTTTGCACCTGTCCTTAGTTGGGTTGATTAGCGGGGCTATATTAGTTAGTTGGCCCGCCTGCTCTTTGTGCGGGATTGTTTCTCATTTGTATTGCTTGTGTAAGCGCTGTTGGTGTTTTGCGCTAGTGCGTGTTTTTGCGCCGACTGTGTTTGTCCCCTGTGTTTGGGGCACTTTGTTTTGTGTGCGCTCATATTGCTATTTGGGGTGGCTTGTGTTTTCGCCGTTGGGCTCATTAAAAGCCATTACCCGATATCGCTGCTTCCTGCGTCTGATTCCTCTCCCACAACGCTCAAGCCTTACACCTGCATACTCAGACATGTGACCCATTGAGCATGTTTGGGATGCAGTGTGTTCCAGTTCCCGCCAACATCCAGCAACTTCACACAATGAAGAGTAGGACAACATTCCACAGGCCACAATCAACAACCTGGTCAACTCTATGCGAAGGATATGTGTCACGCTGCATTAGGTAAATGGTGGTCACACCAGATACTGACTGATTTTCTGACCCACGCCCCTACCATTTTTTTGTGACCAACAGTTGCATATCTGTATTCCCATACATGTGAAATCCATAGATTAGGGCCTAATGTATTTATTTCAGTTGATTTCCTTATATGAACTGTTGTTTCATATAACAAATTAATTGTTCATGTTGCATTTTTATTTTTGTTCAGTGTAGATCACCATAGGATTGACTATATAGAACATCAGTATCCATCTGACAGACATACACACACTGGCACCAGGCACACAGACACGCAGTATAAGCACATACTCGTAGACAAGTGTTTCTGACCTCAAAGGAATCTGAGGTGGGGTGTCAGAGGTCAGGGTCACGAATAGCTCCGGACATTGTCTGACAGGTATATGGCTATCTTGAAATAAACAACATTCCTCTACAGGTTAGCTGGATAGCATGGATAAGGCCTGGAGAAGGTTAACAAAGGAAATATCTTAAGAACAAAACTGACAGATGCTATGGGAATATGAGTATGTGGAACATTGACTAGATTGGATGAAAACTGTGTGTCTCAGATTTAAATCAAAGGCACCTGTCTCACTTCAGAGGTTTCACAGCATTTTAGAGTACTTTGGACATTTTTGTTGGCACAGCTTTAGTCCATCCCCTCTCTTTTTTACCCTCCCTCCCTTGTTCTTTCTCTCTTCCTCCACTCTCTCTCTCCATTTCTCCATCCATCCCTTTTTTACCCTCCCTCCCTTGTTCTTTCTCTCCCTCCTCCCTCTCTCTCTGGCCACCCATCCTTTGCCCAGTACAGAGGGACAGAGGTGGTATTGTGCTGTACAGAGGGAGTCTTGGACATGGCTTTTGCAGCAAAGACACGGTTATGTAAGCTGAGCTCAGACAACGCCATCCTGCACTCACTGTTCTGTCTCTTCCTGTGGCTTCATCACTGATAACCCTCACAGACTACATGGGGAGAGGATGAGTGGGAGGGAGATGTAAGGAGGAGGGAGGAAGTGGAAGGAGGTGGGTAGAGGAGGAAAAAGGTTGGAGGAGGTGGAAGGAGGTGGAGGGAGGAACAGCAGTTGAAGAGGTTGAACAGGGGGATGGGGCTTGGCCAGGTACAGGGGCAGGATAGTAAAAAGTTCCCCATTGTCCTCAGATAAACCCTGACACACCAGTCTATGGCTGGCTTACTGGACAGGACAAAGAGACAAAGAATCAACATTTTTACAACCTTAACTATAGCCATTTTGTGATCTGACTAAGTCTTTAGTCCTTGATGTCTAATGCAAATTAACAAAGACATTGTGTATTTTCCTATTTTGTTCTAAATATAGTTGTTTCTCATTTATAAGCTCTGAATTATAACATTTAAAGGAAAGTAGTCTGTTGCACCATAACACGTCCCACTGGGCACAGATGTCAATTCAATGCGTACTCCACATTGGTTCAACGTCATTTCAATCAACGTTAATTCAACCAGTGTGTGCCCAGTGGGATATCTTTATGTGAATATTGACTCTGTAGCACCATAACACATACCTTTATATGGATATTGGAGAACGAAGCCTGTGTCCTGGAATATGACAGTGCATAGGGACTTCCTGTTTGAATAGACCCGCCCCCTCTGCCCAAGCCTAGTTCCTGTCTCGTGTGATTGCATGTGGGTGCCAGAGGGGCGGAGCTCCTGGTAACACACCCCATCCCAGAGGCCTGGTTCTGGCAGAACTTTGCTGGACGACTGACTGCTGGCAGTCTGGACCCAGACAGACACACACATGCACACGCTCAATCACATGCGCTTACACACACGCGCACATGTGTCCAAGTATGTACGCAAGCACACACTCACGTTACCACACACGTTACCACACACTCACTGTGCCCAATGGTGATAAACATTGATGGATGAGTCTGCAGTTGAAAGGCACTTTTATGGTGCAGCACTAATATACCAGCACGTGTTTGTGATGGGTGGGTGACATGTTGCCAAAATGCCATGTTTGGGGGCTTGCTCATAGTTACGTGCATGTAGTGACCAAAGTTGCACGTGTTGGTGGCGCGTTTTGGGGTTTGGTACAGTAGAATGAGTTGAGATTGTGTGAGAGAGGAATGAGAGAGGAATGAGAGAGGGATGAGAGAGGGATGAGAGAGGGATGAGAGAGGGATGAGAGAGGGATGAGAGAGGGATGAGAGAGGGATGAGAGAGAGATGAGAGAGGGATGAGAGAGGGATGAGAGAGAGATGAGAGAGGGATGAGAGAGGGATGAGAGAGGGATGAGAGAGGGATGAGAGAGGAATGAGAGAGGGATGAGAGAGAGATGAGAGAGGGATGAGAGAGAGATGAGAGAGAGATGAGAGAGGGATGAGAGAGGGATGAGAGAGGGATGAGAGAGGGATGAGAGAGGGATGAGAGAGGGATGAGAGAGAGATGAGAGAGAGATGAGAGAGGGATGAGAGAGGGATGAGAGAGGAAGACTCTTGAGTGGTGGGCTACTGGAACACCCCTCTTCTCATTTTTCTCCCTACCTCCACATTTGGAAGACTCTTACATAACCTTACAACTTTGGGCTAAATTAAGAGAGAGGTAAAAAGAGTGGTAGAGTGAGGGATAGGAAAGGAAGGAAAAGAAGGAGGGAGACAAAGAAAGGAAAGGGAGAAATAGAGAATAATAACAGCTTTATGGATAGAAAACAGTGGAGTTGTGGACATCGTAGAAAAAAACATGCAGAAAGAATGAAAGTGGGATGAGAGAGCGAGAGAGAGAGAGAGAGAGAGAGAGAGAGAGAGAGAGAAAGAGAGAGAATGAGTGGGTGTGACAGAAAGTAAAAGAGCTCTGTTCTCTGTGGGAGAGTGAGAAAAAAGAAAGGGGTGTGTTTGCCTCCCTGTGTCCCCTCCCTCTGTATGTATATATTCTGCAGGCTGGTCTCCCTGGATCCCAGAGCACAGCATAGAGCCCCAGAGCAACCAGCCCCTCAGCCCCAGACAGAGCCTGTCCAGTGTGCTGCACTAGTCCTGAGACCCACCAGCTCAGAGAAGTAGTCCAGCCACCAGAGACAGTTCTCAGAATCACACAGACCTAGGAGAATGACTTTACTGTTCTAGTTCTACTGTTCTAGTTCTACTGTTCTAGTCGTATACCAGGCTCAGTCTGTGAGCTAGTCCGGAGCTGGTTGATATTTACACTGAAATTCTCCAGTACTTTAGTCCAGTGGTTCACCTTAGTCCTCCTCTTAGTCCTGAACTGAGATCCTTTAGTGGAGCACCTGAGCAGATCTACACAAGTCACGTGTATCTAGTGAGACCCACCAGCCAGTCCTTTTTACCTGAGACCTCTGCAGATCAGCTACAACCATGCAGCGTTCACACACCTTCCTCCTCTTCCTCCTCTTCATCGTTGGGATGGTGCTAGCCAGCTCGTCCACGGCTCGGAGAAGCAGAGGTAGGTGACATCTGCATCATCATCATGGCCATGATGAACCCTTACAGTTGACTTCTGATCAATACAATGGTATTGAAGTTGCTTGGCTTGCACTAAACACTTACAGTCGATTCCTGGTCAATACAATGAAAATGACGGGACTTTAATAAGAACTGGTGAAATAGAGCACACAGCCTGCAGTTATCCAATGTTTACTTATCAAGAGTTGACTGTACAAATAGCATGAATATATGCCTTTTTTATTGGAATTCTGTCTTGCCTATCACAACGACAGTTAGCCTCAGATGAAGTAAATGAAATGTGAATGTAATGAAACACATGTATACATGCAGGTGAATGAAATGTGGACACCCCATACTATGATCACATTACATTTTATGATGCTGACCGCTCAGTTTCATGTAGAATTGTTGGACCAAACTGGAGACTGGTATTTATCATCATCAGATAGGGCTAATTATCAACCTACAACTGGATCCTGTAGTGATTATGGGTTCATATAATATTGCTAGACATCATTTTTTATCCTTTATTTAACTAGGCAAGTCAGTTAAGAACAAATTCTTATTTACAATGTCAGCCTACCGGGGAACAGTGGGTTAACTACCTTGTTCAGGTGTAGAACGACAGATTTTTACATCGTCAGCCCGGGGATTCGATCCAGCAACCTTTCAGTTACTGGCCCAACGCTCTAACTACTAGGATACCTGCCGCCCAATTATTGCTTTGTTGAATCTATGTCTGGACTATGACTGTTATTGTAATGCTTGCGCTGAGACTATGTCCGCTGAGACCATGCTCAAAACAATGTGCGTACTTCATGCTATGTGGTCGTGGTCTAGGTACACTATGATTAATGCTATGCAATTGTTATTATAAACTGGGTGGTTTGAGCCTTGAATGCTGATTGGCTGACTGCCATGGTGTAACAGACCGTATACCATGGGTATGACAAAACATTTATTTTTACTGCTCTAATTACGTTGGTAACCAGTTTATAACAGCAATAAGGCACCTCGGGGGTTTGTGGTATATGACCAATATACCACGACTAAGGGCTGTATCCAGGCACTCCGTGTTGCATCGTGCTTCAGAAGAGCCCTTAGCTGTGGTATATTGGCCATATACCACACCCCCCAGGCGCCTTATTGCTTAATTATACTGTATGTTGGATGGTATGTGATGTGGTTGTTAATGTATCATGTGTTGTTGCATTTGACCGTTATCACATGGCAGCCGAAACGTGCTGCCCTGCATATGTTGCCGTGACAACCACAGGTGGCCGTTGCCTTGCCCCATATTGCCTGAAAAGCTAGTGGTTCTGTAAATGTGTGCCTAGACACATGCACTCAATTGAGAGATAAAGTTTGCCCTATAGGTACACAGTAGAATACAGTACTCTGTGTCTTCTGTAGGCCTACTGTACATCATGTTGAAACTCCATGGACTGTCTTTAGTTGACCGGGAGCAAGGTGTTCACTATTCACAACTGTCCAAAATTGTGCTCGTGCTGGATTTTTTAAGAGCCACGTGAGTTTGTCCTATTTCCGTGAAACAAAGTGGGCAGGCGAGGGTAAGAGAGGTTAACTCCTACTTATAGTGTCCAGTCTTTACAAATGAAAGTGTTTCCAGGTTACAGGTCAGGATTGTGGCAGTTTGGTCCTTTTTGCAATGTGCCATGTTGTTGATGCACTTTATATCTCTTTGTGCATGTTAGGTGTATTAAATACTGATGAAGACAGCATGGCTGTTGAAACGATGGTATTCAATTCTTGCATCTGAGCTCCTACAGTGTGAGACTCTCCTTTAATTTTTCAGTTGTATGTGCTCTTACAGCCTGAGGGATGGAGGGGTGGATAAGAGAGCTAGAAAGATAGAGGGATGGATAAGAGAGCTAGAAAGATAGAGGGATGGATGAGAGAGGGCTGGACAGATGGAGGGATTGATGAGAGAGGGCTAGACAGATGGAAGGATGGCTGAGAGATAGCTAGACAGATGGAGAGATGGCTGAGAGAGGGCTGGATAGATGGAGGGATTGATGAGAGAGCGCAAGACAGATGGAGAGATGGCTGAGAGAGGGCTAGGCAGATGTAGGGATGGCTGAGAGATAGCTAGACAGATTGAGGGATGGCTGAAAGAGGGCTAGATAGATGTAGGGATGGCTGAGAGATAGCTAGACAGATGGAGAGATGGCTGAGAGAGGGCTAGACAGATGGAGGGATGGCTGAGAGATAGCTAGACAGATGTAGGGATGGCTGAGAGATAGCTAGACAGATGGAGGGATGGCTGAGAGAGGGCTAGACAGATGTAGAGATGGCTGAGAGATAGCTAGACAGATGGAGGGATGGCTGAGAGAGGGCTAGACAGATGTAGGGATGGCTGAGAGATAGCTAGACAGATGTAGGGATGGCTGAGAGATAGCTAGACAGATGTAGGGATGGCTGAGAGATAGCTAGACAGATGGAGAGATGGCTGAGAGAGGGCTAGACAGATGTAGGGATGGCTGAGAGATAGCTAGACAGATGGAGGGATGATTGGAGAGCAATGGAGGGAGACGAAGGAAGGGAGAGTTGGGAAAAGAGAAAAATATTTTTGCCACCGGAGAAAACAGCTGTAGTTGAGCCAGATGTGGGAGATATAGTTTGAGATCAGGTGGACCAGTGCAGATGATAGTGTGGGAGAGTTAGCCCAGGCACGGCTCTCACTAGCTGGGCTGTGATGTAAAGCTCTCCTCCCTGAGAACCTGGAGCATGGCTGGGCTGGCCCATGGCCAAAGGTGTGGTGCAGTGGTGTAAAGCCCCCTAAAGCTTATCAAGCCCCACCCCCTCCCCTGTACCCCATTGGAGTTATGTGATCCTGTAGGTGAGGCCTCGCTCTTTTTGTTCTGAGGCGGAACCATTCTTCCCCAGCTCTTCACCTTCTCATTTTCAGGATGGAAACCTAAGAGCCAAACACCAGCAGAGCTACATAAAATCAACTTCAGCTAGAGAGCCCCACAGTCTTCAACTAGACTAGAGCCACAGAGCCCCACAGTCTTCAACTAGACTACAGCTAGAGAGCCCCACAGTCTTCAACTAGACTACAGCTAGAGAGCCCCACAGTCTTCAACTAGACTACAGCTAGAGAGCCCCACAGTCTTCAACTAGACTACAGCTAGAGAGCCCCACAGTCTTCAACTAGACTACAGCTAGAGAGCCCCACAGTCTTCAACTAGACTACAGCTAGAGAGCCCCACAGTCTTCAACTAGACTAGAGCTAGAGAGCCCCACAGTCTTCAACTAGACTAGAGCTAGAGAGCCCCACAGTCTTCAACTAGACTTCAGCTAGAGAGCCCCACAGTCTTCAACTAGACTACAGCTAGAGAGCCCCACAGTCTTCAACTAGACTACAGCTAGAGAGCCCCACAGTCTTCAACTAGACTACAGCTAGAGAGCCCCACAGTCTTCAACTAGACTTCAGCTAGAGAGCCCCACAGTCTTCAACTAGACTACAGCTAGAGAGCCCCACAGTCTTCAACTAGACTACAGCTAGAGAGCCCCACAGTCTTCAACTAGACTACAGCTAGAGAGCCCCACAGTCTTCAACTAGACTACAGCTAGAGAGCCCCACAGTCTTCAACTAGACTTCAGCTAGAGAGCCCCACAGTCTTCAACTAGACTACAGCTAGAGAGCCCCACAGTCTTCAACTAGACTAGAGCCACAGAGCCCCACAGTCTTCAACTAGACTACAGCTAGAGAGCCCCACAGTCTTCATCTAGACTACAGCTAGAGAGCCCCACAGTCTTCAACTAGACTACAGCTAGAGAGCCCCACAGTCTTCAACTAGACTTCAGCTAGAGAGCCCCACAGTCTTCAACTAGACTAGAGCTAGAGAGCCCCACATTCTTCAACTAGACTACAGCTAGAGAGCCCCACAGTCTTCAACTAGACTTCAGCTAGAGAGCCCCACATTCTTCAACTAGACTACAGCTAGAGAGCCCCACAGTCTTCAACTAGACTTCAGCTAGAGAGCCCCACAGTCTTCAACTAGACTACAGCTAGAGAGCCCCACAGTCTTCAACTAGACTTCAGCTAGAGAGCCCCACAGTCTTCAACTAGACTAGAGCTAGAGAGCCCCACAGTCTTCAACTAGACTTCAGCTAGAGAGCCCCACAGTCTTCAACTAGACTAGAGCTAGAGAGCCCCACAGTCTTCAACTAGACTACAGCTAGAGAGCCCCACAGTCTTCAACTAGACTAGAGCCACAGAGCCCCACAGTCTTCAACTAGACTACAGCTAGAGAGCCCCACAGTCTTCAACTAGACTACAGCTAGAGAGCCCCACAGTCTTCAACTAGACTAGAGCCACAGAGCCCCACAGTCTTCAACTAGACTACAGCTAGAGAGCCCCACAGTCTTCATCTAGACTAGAGCTAGAGAGCCCCACAGTCTTCAACTAGACTTCAGCTAGAGAGCCCCACAGTCTTCAACTAGACTACAGCTAGAGAGCCCCACAGTCTTCAACTAGACTACAGCTAGAGAGCCCCACAGTCTTCAACTAGACTACAGCTAGAGAGCCCCACAGTCTTCAACTAGACTTCAGCTAGAGAGCCCCACAGTCTTCAACTAGACTACAGCTAGAGAGCCCCACAGTCTTCAACTAGACTACAGCTAGAGAGCCCCACAGTCTTCAACTAGACTACAGCTAGAGAGCCCCACAGTCTTCAACTAGACTACAGCTAGAGAGCCCCACAGTCTTCAACTAGACTACAGCTAGAGAGCCCCACAGTCTTCAACTAGACTACAGCTAGAGAGCCCCACAGTCTTCAACTAGACTACAGCTAGAGAGCCCCACAGTCTTCAACTAGACTACAGCTAGAGAGCCCCACAGTCTTCAACTAGACTAAAGTTAAAGAGCCCCTAAAACACAAAACCTGCCCAGTAGTGTGTGAATGTGTGTGTTTTATGTACTGTATGTGCATACAGTGGGATCATAGTAGTCAATGTCCCTTCAAACAGAGGAAGGAGAAGAACAAGTATAGAAGGACATGAAGGAGGAGGAATCCAAAAACTAAGAATACAAAACAAGCTGCCAAGAGGACCTAGTTTGGCAAGATTAACAACAAACGTGACAATGATTACAAAGCTACACACACACACACACACACACACACACACACACACACACACACACACACACACACACACACACACACACACACACACACACACACACACACACACACAAAAACACACACACACACACACACACACACACACACAGAGTGAATTTGCATTTCTGCGAGAGCACTGAGCTCAACCACTGACAGGCCTAATGACCTCCTCCCTCTCCCAGAGGATTATCCATCCCCAGTGATGAGCCGGGATGGCCGTTGTGAAGCCCAGTCGCCTCCAGTCAATGTTTCCGCTCAGTCTCTTCAGTCTAAGGGAGGCTCTATGATCCAGCCATAGAGGAATACAGTGTGATCAGAGTGGGAGGGTTTATTGTGTCTTGTCAAGTGTGCTGATGGATTGATGGATTGTCTGGTCCACTTTTTGTGGTAATTCACTATCAGTATGAGGTGGAGGTTTCATCTCTTGATCAAGAAAGGATTGTATTTTAGGATTGTGTCGTTTCTCTGATGTGCTTCTACACCTGCATTGCTTGCTGTTTGGGGTTTTAGGCTGGGTTTCTGTACAGCACTTTGAGATATCAGCTGATTAAAGAAGGGCTATATGAATACATTTGATTTGATTTGTTGAAGTGTGCGAGTGGAGAAAGTTTCTGTAGTAAACCCCATGATAACATGGTGATAGGCAGAGCTCTCCTCCATAAAAACAAAACATCTAAGTGATCTTCCCTCTTAGTAACCACTTGGATGAATACTGCAGCTATGTGGGAAATGTGCATTAGTTATCACCTTCTAATAACATTCAGATGACATTTATGAAAGAATATATGATTTATTGATCTATTGCATAATTAAATAAGTGTGCGTAGCTGCTGAGACCTGGAACAGAGTATGAAGCACACTGCACACACTGTGTCCCTGTCACAACATGTGGACTACATTTTCTCAGATGAAGAGCCAATTAGCTATCTCAATGGTTTTATCTAAACATTTCACATGACGTTTCTCTCATACCTGTGTACTAACATATATGGTAACACAATTGTTTAGTAATATGTTGTTGCTATAGTTGTGAGCTTTTCACCTGGTGCAAATGCTTAGTAATTGTGGCCCTAGATGGTCAAAGGCATGACCTATCCATGAGGTCCATCAAGGTCAAAGAGTCAATTGGTACATTCAACTGAAGTATTTATTCGTTACATATAACAGGGTGCTGGTAAGGTCAGGTCCATGATTACAGATGGCTATCTACAAATCTGCTGCCCTCAGTACAAGCCTAGGTGTTTGTGTGTGTGTGCGTGTGTGTGCGTGTGTTTGTTATGAAGATGAATATGGTCCTCAAGCTGTAAGTCAGTGGTAACAGTGACAAAGCTTTGGTCAGTTTGAACATTCTGTTACGTTGCAGATGTTGGAATTTAAAGATGATAATCCGTCATTCTTAATCCTCACTGCCTGTATCCAAGACGATAACACAATCCTCTTCCTTATCTGTGCTGTTGTTGGCTAATATTCCTTTCTAGTCTCATCTGTTCTTGTGGCTTGGCTGTGAACAGCTTTAATTTTAATTCAGACTGTAACACAATAATTGTGGAATAAGTCAAGAGGTATGAAAACTTTCTGAAGGCACTGTAGATGATTGGGGTAATGACTGTCCATTTATAAACATCCAGTCATTTCAAACTGGAAATACATATTGATAAGCCTGATAGTCCCTGGTGTAGAACGGCCAAACTGTTGGGGTTTGGACCAGGTTCTTAGGTGACTGAGACAATGTTTGCTTGTTTTGGAGTTGGAGAAACGCAGCCTGACGTTTCCAAATGTTTCATACACTGGAAACCCCCCTCCTTGGAGCCAAAGCAAAAACCAATCCCTCATTGTTTGTTCTGAAATATTGAGGAGAAAAAAAACAAATGCAGTTTTGATAGAAAACACACAGTTGGCAAAGCTTGAGGCTATTTATCAAAACCATAGTTTCCCCTCATTTCTGGCCAACCTCTTTGTCTCTGGCGGCTGCTGGCAGTGTGTGTATATTTATTTTTTCAAAAGCATGTTCCACAATTTCAACTTAACTATTTCGTTTGCCCTTAGATATCGCACTGCAGTTTGCAAAATGCACATACTGTATAATGAAGTAAAATACGTGACCGACTAGCTCGATTCAGTCTTACACTGCCTTCAGAAAGTATTCAGACCCCTTGTCTTTTTCCACATTTTGTTACTTTACAGCCTTACTCTGAAATGGATTAAATAAAACACTTTCCTCAGCAATCTACACACAATACCCATAATGACAAAGCGAAAACATTTTTTGCAAATGTATTAAAAATAAAAAACCAAAATAACTTATTAAATAAGTATTCAGACCTTTTGCTATGAGACTCGAAATTGAGCTCAGGTAAATCCTGCTTCCATTGATCATCATTGAGATGTTTATACAACTTGAATGGATTCCACCTGTGGTAAATTCAATTGATAGGACATGATTTGGGAAGGCACACACCTGTCTATATAAGATCCCACAGTTGACAGTGCATGTCAGAGCAAATACCAAGCCATGAGGTTGAAGGAATTGTCCGTAGAGCTCCGAGACAGGATTCTGTCGAGGCACAGGTCTGGGAAAGGTTACCAAAAAATGTCTGCAGCATTGAAGGTCCCCAAGAACACAGTGGCCTCCACCATTCTTAAATGGAAGAAGTTTGGAACCACCAAGTCTTTTCCTAGAGCTGGCCGCCTGGCCAAACTGAGAAATTGGGGGGGGGGGTCCTTGGTCAGGGAGGTGACCACGAACCCGACAGAGCTCTAGAGTTCCTCTGTGGAGATGGGAGAACCTTTCAGAAGGACAATCCTTGATGAAAACCTGGTCCAGAGTGCTCAGGACCTCAGACTGGTGTGAAGGTTCACCAACAGGACAACGACCCTAAGCACACAGCCAAGACAATGTAGGAGTGGCTTTGGGACAAGTCTCTGAATGTCCTTGAGTGGCCCAGCCAGAGCCCGGACTTGAACCCAATCGGTACATCTCTGGAGAGACCTGAAAATAGCTGTGCTGCGACGCTCCCCATCCAACCTGACAAAGAACAATGGGAGAAACTCCCCAAATACAGGTGTGCCAAGCTTGTAGCTTCATACCCAAGAAGACTCAAGGCTGTTATCGCTGCCAAAGGTGCTTCAACAAAGTACTGAGTAAAGGGTCTGAATACTTATGTACGTAAATGTGATATTTCATTATTATACATTTTTTTTATTAGCAAACATTTCTAAAAACCCGTTTTTGCTTTGTCATTTTGGGGTATTGTGTGTAGATTGATGAGGGGAAAAAAACATTTCATCCATTTTAGAATAAGGCTGTAACCTAACAAGATGTGATAAATGTGGAAAAAGTCAAGGGGTCTGAATACTTTTCGAAGGCACAGCTTCCAAATAATGTTACTACACAGATCAGACACTTAACGTTAGCTAGCGAGCCAGCCAGCTAACATTAGCTAGCTAGCTAACAGTACACTTTAACTTGCAATGAAATGACTTTCTGACAAAATTAGAAATATATCATGTATGCAGCTAGCAAGACTCTCTTACCTGTATACATGGATGAATGCGTCTCCCTCTATTTCACGGATGCCATGGTTGCCCTTAGTTTGAAGATGTAATCCGTAGACAGGGATTTTATCCAACAACCTTCTGTGTTCCCTTTTCGACTTCCTCCGCAATCAAACGGCAGAATTTTCTCTGTCTCCTTAGCTATCATACTCTGCTATCATACTCTGCTTCCACCGGGCATTCCAGTGATTTCGAAATTCAGTCAACTTCTTCTGTGACAACAAGAATGATGATCGCTGTTTCAGAAGAGTCTACATTGTCTGGTTCAATGAAAATGTTTTTACCTAAATCAGGGATTTCCTCATCGTCTGATTCATTTTCAGAGTCAGAGAGAGTCAGCATGACACGATCGTCCTCCAGAAAGTGGAAAGCATTTGCAACACTTTTGCAGTTCTTCGTGGTATCTTTCAAAAAAGCTGTGTTAGAAAGGATTACCTACACATACTGAGCAGCTCATGTTATAGACAGAGAAAGGATTACCTACACATACTGAGCAGCTCATGTTATAGACAGAGAAAGGATTACCTACACATACTGAGCAGCTCATGTTATAGACAGAGAAAGGATTACCTACACATACTGAGCAGCTCATGTTATAGATAGAAGCGTGCTGCGCTGCATGGCAGACCAATCCGAACTCGTCTCTCGGCGTGTCCAGCCCATCAATTATCTCAGTCAATCTTGACTTGTGGGTAGGTTCCTTGCCTTTTCCATGGCTAAACCAACTAGGCTCATAATAAATAAAACAAATCTTTGTATTTTCAGATATACAAGTTTGTTTTTAAGGCACATGAAAGTTCACATGTTCCAGAACATGTTTTTGAACATTTGAACATAAATGTTTATGTTCAAATGCTTCTTCTGTGACGTGCGACATACGGCTAGTTTCCTGAAACGAGTGACATATTTGATCATTCTGACCTTTGTTTTACTTCTCTCTGTTTTTGCGTTTAACTTCACAAGTTAACGGAGCAGGAACTTTGTATCCTTCCATTCCGTCTCATACCCAATACAGACCTGGCCAAAGGTCTCTCACCCAATTAACACTCCTAGCTTTAGTCCTTGTTTACTACTAGTAGTTTATATATTTATTATTATTTTTATTTAACCTTTATTTAACTAGGCAAGTCAATTAAGAACACATTCTTATTTACAATGACGGCCTACCCCCGGAGGAGGGGAGGGGGGTGCGTGTGTATGTGTGTGCGCACCATGCTGACGACTGTATGCTCTCCTCTGCCCCCAGTGAGACGTCAGAACATGAAGGTGAGGATCAACGCTACAGGCGACACCATCGTGATGAAGTTTGTACGTCCCAACGCTGACACCAAGCTGGAGGGCTACATCCTGGGCTACGGAAGCAGCATGTTCTCTAAACAGTTCATCCAACTCCCAGAGAACGGACTGCCCTACGAGACCGAGATCGGTGAGGCGTTTGTGTGTGTTTGGTATGTAATGTATGATTGCATGATTATGCCCCATGAACTGTGGTAGATTGCTCTGGTACACGTGTTTTATCTTCACGTTCTAGTCATGGTTTGATTCTATGCATTCTGACAAAGGACAGATCTGTGCAGCACACATACCTAGACACATGTAGATGCTCGCACACACACACACACAGAAAACACACACACACACACAGAAAACACACACACACACACACACACACACACACACACACGCACACACACACACACACACACACACACAGAAAACACACACACACACACAGAGAAAACACACACACACACACACACCTCACCCTCAAGCCTCCTTTTCAAGACAGCATGTCCTGTTCCTGTCTGGAATGTTCAGTCAGGTAACGTATGAGAACACACACACTCAACGCTATGGAGCGATCCACTTCAGAGACATTCATTAGCAACCTTTCTTCTGCTAGCAGTGCTAAACCCTGAATCTCTTTTCCAGATGCCGAGCCCAAGTACCTGATTGCTGTCCAGCCCGTCCCAATTAACAATGTGAAGAAACATTGCACAGGTACTGCACGTGCACCAACTCTGTGTTACCAGTAATGATTTCATAGATTACATTGACTATTTTCTCATTTATACCCACTGCTTTGAATTTGATGAGGTTGACCTTTGAACTCTGACCCCTGTGACTCCCCAGGCAAGGTGAACCTGGAGAAGCCACTGCACCTGGTGATTGGGTCCGTGACCCCCACCTCGGTGCTGCTGTCCTGGGGGACCTTCCTCAAGACGCCCTACGAGGGGGACATCATGAACGACTGCCTGGAGGACGGGTGAGTTAAAGTACACCAACACACATGTAAAGACGCACAAACATGCACGCTCAGAGTGAGCCAGTGAGGGGGTTACGGGTACACAGCTCATGTCCCAACCCGTCTACAAAGGTTCATGTTGTTCCCGTTCCAGTGCTGGTTCGTCATGCTGCTCTCTGTCCACAGAGACACAGGGCAGTAAGGGTACTCAGATGGGTCAAAAAGCACACAGTGGGTCCCACCACACTAAGGAGATTATTTTCACAGCTTGAGAAAAACAGACGTATTTCACTCAAACTGACACTTACAGTATGTCATACACAACAGACAGCATTAAAAATGTGGTAAAACTGCAACACATTGTTCCTCCAGGGAGGCAGTGGGGCAAGGGCACAGGTGTTTGTAGTGGTGGAGTGATCCTCATCCTACACATCAACCAACTGTACCTCTTCCTCTCTTCTCTCTACTCAGCTTTGGAAAACCCATTGGAAAGCTTGACCTCAACCTGCTCTGCTCACAGCAAACTCTAAAGTCCCTACTAGCTTTTCAAACACTTGAATGTCGCACACGACCACGGCCTGCACAACACATCTCAAACAGGAAACTAGAACTTTCAGCTCTGCATTCACAGCTGTCACTGTCACAAAATGGTGGACAGACACCTGTCACAGCTTAATAACAAGCCATTGTGTTACAAATGAGTCCCTAGAAACTGTGCCATCATGCTGTAGTATCCATGTTACTACACAATGTCTGACATTTCTATTAAATTCTATGTTTGTTGACATAGTCACTACACAATACACGTTATAATACTACTGATGAAAATGTGTGATAATGAACAATGTTGTGTTCTATCTGTGTTGACCCAGGCACTACACAGTGCGTTACCGTGAGAGGAACAGGAAGTGGACTCAACAGACCTGTCCCTCCAGCGACATGGTCATCGATAACCTGAAGCCCAACACGGCCTACGAGTTTGGTGTCCGACCCAACAACGAGGAACGCAGCGGAGTGTGGAGCAAGCCAGTTATCCACAACCCCAACATGGGTAGGTCACCTAAACACTTTGTCTCTTTCCTTCTATGGTGCATCGCTCAAATCATTCCCCCTTCAAACACATCCAAAAATAGATGCAGCACTGAGTCTGTCAGTATCTTACACATATCACCTGTTTTTATATAAAGTTGAAGTTGGAAGTTTACATAGACCTTAGCCAAATACATTTAAACTCAGTTTTTCACAATTCCTGACATTTAATCCTAGTAAAAATTCCCTGTCTTAGATCAGTTAGGATCACCACTTTATTTTAAGAATGTGAAATGTCAGAATAATAGTAGAGAGAATGATTTATTTCAGCTTTTATTTCTTTCATCACATTCCCAGTGGGTCAGTAGTTTACATACACTCAATTAGTATTTGGTAGCATTTCCTTTAAATTGTTTAACTTGGGTCAAACGTTTTGGGTAGCCTTCCACAAGCTTCCCACAATAAGTTTTTGGCTCATTCCTCCTGACAGAGCTGGTGTAACTGAGTCAGGTTTGTTGTTCTCCTTGCTCGCACAAGCTTTTTCAGTTCTGCCCACAAATGTTCTATGGGATTGAGGTCAGGGCTTTGTGATGGCCACTCCAATACCTTGACTTTGTTGTCCTTAAGCCGTTTTTCCACAACTTTGGAAGTATGCTTGGGGTCATTGTCCATTTGGAAGACCCATTTGCGACCAAGCTTTAACTTCCTGACTGATGTCTTGAGATGTTGCTTCAACATATCCACATAATTTTCCTGCCTCATGATGCCATCTATTTTGTGAAGTGCACCAGTCCCTCCTGCAGCAAAGCACCCCCACAACATGATGCTGCCACCCCTGTGCTTCACGGTTGGGATGTGTTCTTGGGCTTGCAAGCCTCCCCCTTTTTCCTCCAAACATAACGATGGTCATTATGGCCAAACAGTTCTATTTTTGTTTCATCAGACCAGAGGACATTTCTCCAAAAAGTACGATCTTTGTCCCCATGTGCAGTTGCACACCATAGTCTGGCTTTTTTATGGCGGTTTTGGAGCAGTGGCTTCTTCCTTGCTGAATGACCTTTCAGGTTTTGTCGATATAGAACTCGTTTTACTGTGGATATAGATACTTTTCTACCTGTTTCCTCCAGCATCTTCACAAGGTCCTTTGCTGTTGTTCTGGGATTGATTTGCACTTTTCGTACCAAAGTACGTTCATCTCTAGGAGACAGAACGCGTCTCCTTCCTGAGCGGTATGATGGCTGCGTGGTCCCATGGTGTTTATACTTGCGTACTATTGTTTGTACAGATGAACTTGCTACCTTCAGGCATTTGGAAATTGCTCCCAAGGATGAACCAGACTTGTGGAGGTCTAGAATTTCTTTCTGACGTATTGGCTGATTCTCTTTTGATTTTCCCATGATGTCAAGCAAAGAGGCACTGAGTTTGAAGGTAGGCCTAGAAATACATCCACAGGTACACCTCCAATTGACTCAAATTATGTCAATTAGCCTATCAGAAGCTTCTAAAGCCATGACGTCATTTTCTGGAATTTTCTAAGCTGTTTAAAGGCACAGTCAAATTAGTGTATGTAAACTTCTGACCCACTGGAATTGTGCTACAGTGAATTATAAGTGAAATAATCTGTCTGTAAACAATTGTTGGAAAAATTACTTGTGCCATGCACAAAGTAGATGTCCTAAGCGACTTGCCAAAACTATAGTTTGTTAACAAGAAATTTGTGGAGTGGTTGAATTACGAGTTTTAAGGACTCCAACCTAAGTGTATGTAAACTTCCGACTTCAACTGTATATATTCCTTGCGGTCCAGTACTAGTAACGTGTTATTAGTTCCAGCTGTTCATTCTTTTTGTGTTGTGGTTGTGTTTTCAGAGAAGGCCATCCAGAAACCTTTCAGACCAAGGACCCCTCTGATGCCGGTGGTACGTCCTGCATGTATTACTCCTGCTAATGAATGTGCCCTGTGTCTGTGGTGAGTGTTCTGTACAACATTGGTGATTTACCTTCGTAAGTCTGTAGTGTGCTCTAGTCTGTAGTGTGCTCTAGTCTGTAGTGTGCTCTAGTCTGTAGTGTGCTCTAGTCTGTAGTGTGATCTAGTCTGTAGTGTGATACAGTCTGTAGTGTGATCCAGTCTGTAGTGTGATCTAGTCTGTAGTGTGCTCTAGTCTGTAGTGTGATCTAGTCTGTAGTGTGCTCTAGTCTGTAGTGTGCTCTAGTCTGTAGTGTGATACAGTCTGTAGTGTGCTCTAGTCTGTCGTGTGCTCTAGTCTGTCGTGTGATACAGTCTGTAGTGTGATCTAGTCTGTAGTGTGCTCTAGTCTGTAGTGTGATCTAGTCTGTAGTGTGCTCTAGTCTGTAGTGTGCTCTTGTCTGTAGTGTACTCTAGTCTGTAGTGTGATACAGTCTGTAGTGTGCTCTAGTCTGTAGTGTACTCTAGTCTGTAGTGTACTCTAGTCTGTAGTGTACTCTAGTCTGTAGGGTGCTCTAGTCTGTAGTGTGATCTAGTCTGTAGTGTGCTCTAGTCTGTAGTGTGATCTAATCTGTAGTGTGCTCTAGTCTGTAGTGTGCTCTTGTCTGTAGTGTACTCTAGTCTGTAGTGTGATACAGTCTGTAGTGTGCTCTAGTCTGTAGTGTACTCTAGTCTGTAGTGTACTCTAGTCTGTAGTGTGCTCTAGTCTGTAGTGTGCTCTAGTCTGTAGTGTGCTCTAGTCTGTAGTGTGATCTAATCTGTAGTGTACTCTAGTCTGTAGTGTACTCTTGTCTGTAGTGTGATCTAGTCTGTAGTATACTCTAGTCTGTAGTGTGCTCTAGTCTGTCTTTAGTAAGTCTACAGTGTAATGTAAGGGATGCTTGGAGCTTCTTTCTTTCTGTCCTGCTCCTTAGTGGAAATAGCGAAACAAGTAGCTAGCCATAGCTGGCCAAGACCAGTAGAGAAGACCATAGCCAGCTAGCACATGTATTACTGAAGAGAGCAAAGGAGAGCAGAGAAGTGGACATGAGAGGTGAGGAAAGGAGAGGAGAGCAGAAAACAGCAGAAGAGAAGAGAAGAGAAGAGAAGAGGAGAGAAGAGGAGAGGAGAGGAGAGGAGAGGAGAGGTGAGGAAAGGAGAGGAGAGGAGAGCAGAAAACAGCAGAAGAGAAGAGAAGAGAAGAGGAGAGGAGAGGAGAGAAGAGGAGAGGAGAGGAGAGGAGAGGAGAGGAGAGGAGAGGAGAGGAGAGGAGAGGAGAGGAGAGGAGAGGAGAGGAGAGGAGAGGAGAGGAGAGGAGAGGAGAGGTGAGGAGAGCAGAAAACAGCAGAAGAGAAGAGAAGAGAAGAGGAGAGGAGAGGAGAGGAGAGGAGAGGAGAGGAGAGGAGAGGAGAGGAGAGGAGAGGAGAGGAGAGGAGAGGAGAGGAGAGGAGAGGAGAGGAGAGGAGGAGAGGAGAGGAGAGGAGAAAGGAGAGGAGAGGAGAGCAGAAACAGCAGAAGAGAAGAGAAGAGGAAGAGGAGAGGAGAGGAGAGGAGAGGAGAGGAGAGGAGAGGAGAGGAGAGGAGAGGAGAGGAGAGGTGAGGAAAGGAGAGGAGAAAACAGCAGAAGAGAAGAGAAGAGAAGAGAAGAGAAGAGGAGAGGAGAGGAGAGGAGAGGAGAGGAGAGGAGAGGAGAGGAGAGGAGAGGAGAGGAGAGGAGAGGTGAGGAAAGGAGAGGAGAGCAGAAAACAGCAGAAGAGAAGAGAAGAGAAGAGAAGAGGAGAGGAGAGGAGAGGAGAGGAGAGGAGAGGAGAGGAGAGGAGAGGAGAGGAGAGGAGATCAAACCCGAGCTGGTGGGAAACAAGTTTGGAAAGATGTGGAGGGGAGAAGAGAGTAGAGAAAAGAGAAGTGTTGGCCTTGAGTTTCTGGCCTCGGTGACTGGCCGTGCTCGGTGACTGGCCGTGCTCGGTGACTGGCCGTGCTCGGTGACTGGCCGTGCTCGGTGACTGGCCGTGCTCGGTGACTGGACGTGCTCGGTGACTGGCCGTGCTCGGTGACTGGCCGTGCTCGGTGACTGGCCGTGCTCGGTGACTGGCCGTGCTCGGTGACTGGCCGTGCTCGGTGACTGGCCGTGCTCGGTGACTGGCCGTGCTCGGTGACTGGACTGTGTGCCTCTGTCGTTTGTCCCCGGCCCCACTCTTATGCAGCTGCACAGCTGACCAGCATTAGCCTCAACCCTGGCACTTCATGAGGGAAAGTTGGAATAACCAGCTTCCCGCCGGAGAGATTACAGATAAGACACAGTGAAGAGGGCAAGGTGCCATGTAACAGAAAGAGAGAGTGAAGATACATGGATAGAGAATATGAGAGAGACATACACACCACACAGAGCCCCAGGACAGCAGCACAATTAGAACCAACCAAATCATGAGAAAACAAAAATATAATTACTTGACACATTGGAAAGAATTAACCAAAACACAGAGCAAACTAGAATGCTATTTGGCCCTAAACAGAGAGTACACAGTGGCAGAATACCTGACCACTGTGACTGACCCAAATTTAAGGAAAGCTTTGACTATGTACAGACTCTGTGAGCATAGCCTTGCTATTGAGAAAAGCTGCCGTAGGCAGACCTGGCTCTCAAGAGAAGACATGCTATGTGCACACTGCCCACAAATGAGGTGGAAACTGAGCTGCACTTCCTAACCTTCTGCCCAATGTATGACCATATTAGAGACATATATTTCCCTCAGATTACACAGATCCACAAAGAATTTGAAAACAAACACCATTGTAAATGCAACCCATATTTATGCTTATTTATTTTCCCTTTTGTACTTCGTTACACTGTATATATACATAATATGACATTTGTAATGTCTTTATTCTTTTGGAACTTCTGTGAGTGTAATGTTTACTGTTCATTTTTATAGTTTATTTCACTTTTCTATATTATCTACCTCACTTGCTTCGGCAATGTTAATATATGTTTCCTATGCCAATAAAGTCCCTTGAATTGAAAATTGACAGACACTGACTGGATTGAGTGAAGTGAATAGATGAAGTAGGTAGCTCTTCATCTTCTCATTGTTGTGTCACATCCAATGACCATAGGCTACAGTATCATGGAGATCTCGCTGTCTCCACCCCTTCCCTCTCTCTCTGCCCCATCTTTCTTTCCCCCATCTCGCTCTTTCTTTCCCTCTCCTAACAGAAAACGGACAACGTGCCACTGTCCTTCTTCCCTCCTCGTCACGGTAAGCCAACAGACAGACATACACACAGACACTTACACACGCATGCACATACTGTACACATGCGCTCCTGGTTTGGTCAAACCCACTGAGTCCTGGTTTTACACTGCGGCAAAGACTTAACAGGACATGATGATTTTTCACCCTCCCTTCCAAAACGTCTGTCCCACCACCTTACTGAACCCTGTTCTGAGGAACCAGCACTGGAAGAATTTAAACAGAACGTCTGAATTATGACTCTGCAGACAGGACCTCATCATCATTAATTCAATGATATAGTCTCCTAATCTTCCTTCTGATAACCACAGGGTTTATCACAGGTGACCAGAGAAGATGACAGCCACTGTGTACCTGTCTACTGTACACACATGTCGCCTATCATGGTTATGACAATGTGATCAGCAAGATACATGCTTGCTAGGGCTGTCAATTATTTTTTTATAATCTTTGTGAAACAGGCCTACTGTACTTAACTCAGGCCATACAATCTGCACTGTAATAAACTGAGCCCATACATACTGCACTGTATTACACTGAACCCATACAACCTGCACTGTATTACACTGAACTCATACATACTGCACTGTAATACACTGAGCCCATACATACTGCACTGTAATACACTGAACCCATACATACTGCACTGTAATACACAGAACCTATACATACTGCACTGTAATACACAGAACCTATACATACTGCACTGTAATACAATTGAACCCATACATACTGCACTGTAATACACTGAACCCATTCAACCTGCACTGTAATACACTGAACCCATACATACTGCACTGTAATACACTGAACCCATACATACTGCACTGTAATACACTGAACCCATACATACTGCACTGTAATACACAGAACCTATACATACTGCACTGTAATACACAGAACCTATACATACTGCACTGTAATACAATTGAACCCATACAATCTGCACTGTAATACACTGAACCCATTCAACCTGCACTGTAATACACTGAACCCATTCAACCTGCACTGTAATACACTGAGCCCATACAACCTGCACTGTAATACACTGAACCCATACAATCTGCACTGTAATACACTGAGCCCATATATACTGCACTGTAATACACTGAGCCCATACATACTGCACTGTAATACACTGAGCCCATACATACTGCACGATAATACACTGAATTCATACATACTGCACGTTAATACACTGAACATAGCCAGTACATTGGGAATGTAATTGCCACTCACAGCATCCACACTGGGAAACTCCATGCTGGCAAAGTGATGATAGCTGTTGATGTTTGTCCCCTCCTTCTGTTTAGCTGTCCATAACAGGAGCCAGGGCAGAACCCTCTTCAAGACCCCTATGTCTCCAAGGACCACCTTCGGTAATGAGCCATACAACTATGTCCTATGCTCTTTCCTTCTTGACCTTATTCCATCTTGACCTTATTCTTCTTGACCTTATTCCTTCTTAACCTTGTAGTCTTTTTCAATCTTACACTTTTCATTTCTCTTTCTTTTCCTCAGGAAGCGTTGACACCATTTCACAGTTTATATCCTGTAGTAGGACATCACGTTTCACTCCACAGATTTTGTGTTGTTCTTAAAGTTTGTTATGTTCCTCAGCCCCAACTTTGACCAATAGAGAGCGCTTCCTGTCCACTCCAAGACCCACAATGCCTCTGGTGCAGAACGAGCCAACCGGTAAAGAAACAGACACTTTACTCCCAAACGAGACAGGACGGCTTAACTGTCAGTCAGCTTGGCTGCAGCCAGTGAAAGGCTGGGTGGGTGGGTGCTATTTCAGAGGCATCTTCTTTAATGATTGGCTGCATGAGTAAGATTGGCATGCACTAAGTACAGAAGTAGAAAGCCCCTCATCCGGATCTCAGGAGAAGATGGCTGAAAGTTCAAATACTGACTCAGACAATTGGTCCCCATGGAGGAGGAGGTAGGTTGCCACGGCAGCATGGCCTAGCCTAGTGGTTGGTTGGTCCAGGTGAGAACGACCCTTGAACTTTTGAGCATATTGCATAAGCGTTGCTTGTTCACTCAATATGTTTCTCATCAGTCACGTCCCACAAACAAGTCAATCGTCTTTCTCTCTCTTCCTCAATCTTTGTCTCATTTTGTTGCTGTCTGTCCAAACATCCATCAGCATCTTGTACCATATGTAACCCACATTCATTCATCTGTTGATTTCAATACTTTTAAAAGATTCTACACACAACTGTTCATTTAGAATCATTATTTTAACCCATGGTGCTTTGCTTTCAGCCAGCGTTGAAGGTGTTCAGTCCAGTCTGCATGGTAAAGTAGCATATCACAGTCTAGAATGTGTTCAGTCCAGTCTGTATGATAAAGTAGGATTTTGCAGTCTAGGAGGTGTTCAGTCCAGTCTGCATGGTAAAGTAGCATATCACAGTCTAGAAGGTGTTCTGTCCAGTCTGTATGATAAAGTAGGATTTTGCAGTCTAGGAGGTGTTCAGTCCAGTCTGCGTGGTAAAGTAGCATATCACAGTCTAGAAGGTGTTCTGTCCAGTCTGTATGATAAAGTAGGATTTTGCAGTCTAGGAGGTGTTCAGTCCAGTCTGCGTGATAAAGTAGCATATCACAGTCTAGAAGGTGTTCTGTCCAGTCTGTATGATAAAGTAGGATTTTGCAGTCTAGAAGGTGTTCAGTCCAGTCTGCATGGTAAAGTAGTAAGTTACAGTCTAGGAGGTGTTCAGTCCAGTCTGCATGGTAATGTGTCATGCTACAAAATGACTCCACTTTCTTCCCAACAGAAGCAGAGCCTCACAGATCTATCATAAAATGTCCTTGTTTCTCATAGTGTACTCTTTTTATTTGTATTTTTTAAATATATTTTTTAATGTAACTTTTCATTTAACTAGTCAAGTCAGCTATTAACAAATTCTTATTTACAATGACGGCCTACCCCGGCCAAGCCCTAACCCGGACGATGCTGGGCCAACTGTGCGCCGCCCTATGGGACTCCCAATCACGGCTGGTTGTGAAACAGCCTGGAATGATACATACAGTACTCTGACTGTATGTCCCTTCCATCCTTTCTTTATTCACATCTTTCTATCGTTTCTGTTATCCCTCTTGAACAAGTGTTAGCAAAACATCCGAAAAAGGACACTATATTCTCAACATCATCCCTGAAGTACTTTTCTATATATTTTAGACAGCAGTTCTGAAAATAGCACTCATGAGCCAAAAGTTGTCCCAGAAAATGGCCTACTACGTCACATATGTGCAGACATGTGCACCACGTCATTGCTCTCTCTATTGCAGTGTTCATATGCTAGTCGGAACTAGGGAACTCTGACATTTCTCACTTGCTGAACGTCGTACGTGTATAACTACAACCAGTTAGCATGTCGAAAATGTCAGAGTTCCCTCGTTCCGACTAGCACTTGAAATCAGCATCTCTCTCTCTCTCTCTCTGCTGTATCTACTGAGCTGTTGGGCCAGCCCTGCATACCTCAATTGGTATTGCTGGGCAGGCATCTTACTAGCTGTTACTCAAATTCAAAGGGCTGAAGATCATTGGCTAGAACTCGAATTGCTAGGGGGCTGGCCCACGTGGTGGGAAATGTAAGGAAAATAGCACGGCACAGCTTTAAAAAAACAGTCACTTTCAAACTAGGGATTTCGTGGCTAATTGAGGTAAGATAGTAATTCTGCTCATATATTATGCATGTATGAACTACACATAGACACATCCAGCCCAAAGCGTGAAAAAAATGCTTTCTTAGTCGTCAAAGTACCGGAGCATGTCTTTAATAAACACAATACACTTATTGGAAATGTGCTGTTCCCTCATTACGTTTATTGCATAACTACACCACAACCAGCCCTCAAAAGCCCTAAGCCATTTAAATATTTATTTTTTCCAGTGTCAAAGACCTGTCCTTGGTGTGCTGTCTGTTCTATAAATCATATTTCTATGGCTTCAATGTTCTACTCTCATCTCTCACCCACTCCAGGACGAGCAGACCAGATCAGATCTGCCTCCTCTCCCTCCGTGGACATCACCCATTCCGCCCCCACCCTCCCCCGTGCCTCTCCCACCGTCCCCCGTGCCTCCCCAACCGTCCCCCGTGCTTCCCCCACCCTCCCTTTATCCTCCCCCACCCTCCCCCATGCCTCCCCCCAGCTCCTGCCCTCCCCCACCCTTCCCCTGGCCTCTCCCACGGCCCCTGCGCCTAACCCCCATCGTAACGAAGAGAGACCCAGGGGACCGGCCCAGGGCAGGCTCCAACAGGCCAGACCCCAACAAGCCAGACCCCAACAAGCCAGACCCCAACAGGCCAGACCCCAGCCTGAGCCTCAGGCCCAGCCCCAACAGGCCAGACCCCAACAGGCCAGACCCCAACAGGCCAGACCCCAGCCCGAGACTCAGTCGCAGCCTCAGGCCCAGCCCCAACAGGCCAGACCCCAACAGGCCAGACCCCAGCTCGAGACTCAGTCCCAGCCTCAGGCCCAGCCCCAACAGGCCAGACCCCAACAGGCCAGACCCCAACAGGCCAGACCCCAACAGGCCAGACCCCAACAGACCAGACCCCAACAGGCCAGACCCCAACAGGTCCAGTCTCAGGCCCAGCCCCAGCAGGCCAGGCCCCAACAGGTCCAGCCTCAGGCCCAGCCTCGGGCCCAGCCTCAGGCACAACCTCAGGCCCAGCCCCAACAGGCCAGACCCCAACAGGTCCAGTCTCAGGCCCAGCCTCGGGCCCAGCCCCAACAGCCTGCTAAGGTCACCCAGAACCTACAGACCCCCACTGGTAAAGACCCTGCTCTCTCCACTCAGGCTGTAACAGAGAAATAGAAACATTTATAATGGATCATTGAGTCCAAACGTCTAATCCTCTAATAAAAAATAAAGTTCTCTCTCACACAGCTCCCAGCCAATATCAGGTGGGACAACCTCTGCCAAGACCCGCCCTCGCCACTGAGAGGGCCAATAGTAATACTCAGGGTAACGATGACACCATTTTGTCCTATCACCATCTCTGTTGTCATCCAACCTCATGAACCCAAAGCTCTCATTGGTCATGTCTGCTCTCCATCAGTCAATTATTGGATGACCTCATAGCTTACCCATAATACTATTTTCATCAGTCCGCACACTGTTACTATTGGTTGAAGCTGTCTGTGTTGCACTCTGAACCCTTCCTCCCTCCTACCATCCCATTACAACGAACTGTACACCTGTACCCCTGCATCTCTCCATCACCCTTGCCCATCCATCTCATCCTTACTCCACCACACTCACCCCATTCCTGATCATTCCAGGCACTGGATAGTTTGGTCTTACTGGCATTAAATCATCCATCTTTCATTGAAAAGAAAAGAAGGGCAGTTCAACCAAAGTTTTGTTTCGTATCTCCATCAATTATTTTCACTTCACTCTTCCTTTCCTTGTCTGCATCTTTCATTCATCCATTTATCCACTCACTCATTCATTTGTTTTTCCATCCAGGGCTCCTACCATCTCACCTGAATGACCTTTGAACCTTGTCTCCATGGGATCGGACCCCTTCTCTCTCTAACCCCTCTTACTGCCCCTCTCATTGTTCATATAGGTACCGGCTTCCTGAGACCTTTGACCCCCACCAAGCCTCGCTCTCCTATAGGCTCTGCCATTGCCACGGCAGCCAGGAACACGACGTTGCCTCATGATCGCGTATCTCTCTACACCACCCCTAACGGCATCAGACCTCTCTCTCTACCCAGGAACAAAAACACCACCTCCCCCCTCACCTCCGTCACGCGTGAGGGTAACGGAGCAATGTTTTCCTCTTCCTCCTCCTTATCTTCCTTCCTCTGTCCTCAACACTAGCTCAGGTCTCACCTTCTCTTTCTCTCTCGCTCTCTCTCTCTCCTCTCACAAATTGATATGGGTGTCATGTGGTCTTGGTTCACAGTGTGGGTCAGAGAATGTGTAGGCTTAATAATTTCTGCCAATGTTTTTGGAGAGAGAGAGAGAGAGCGAGAGAGCGAGAGAGCGAGAGAGAGAAAGAGAGAGATAGATACATCTGTGGAACACAGGCCAACTGGTTTCAAATCACTCCAAACACCAGACTGATCTGACCATTTACTTTTAAGCGACAGTGTTTTCAGATGAGATTATGTTATCTTTTAGTCTTGTTGTTGTTGTCCTCTCGTGTGTTCCTAGCATGCCTTTAGCGTGTTTTCTGCGTTTTCAGACATGCTTAATTTAATGAGCCCTCTTCTCCCTCCAACAGCCGACGGGGAGCACCACAAGGGTCTTGCTATTCCCAAACCTGCAGTCTGGTCCGGAAACCGACTGGGTAAAAACAGAGATGATTGTTACCTCTCAGTGTGTCTCTCACCCACTAACCCATCTCCCCCGAGAGACGCCATTTTGTTTTATGTTCCCCGCAGCAAGCCCTCCGTGCGCTTAAGCCACAACAACTTTTCCCTTTCCTAAGATTGGCAAGCTTGTCTGTTTGTCCGCGTGACTGTCCGTTCTTATTGGGCATCCTGTCCATTTGCCTGTTGTGCCTGTTATTGTTGATGTGGTTCTGAATCTGCTGGTGTGTTTGTCCACGTTTTGACTGTCAATATGACTGAGACTAAAGAAGAATCCTCCCCCTGGTCGTATCACTACAGTCTGATCGTAGACCTGTTGTTCAGGTCATAAAAGACTGAATCTTACAGTAACTTGATATCTGGGAGCATGGTTAGAATTTTCACACAAATCTCCCATTGACGTCAATGCATGATTTGCTCGAAAATGTGTTACATCTCAAGCCAAAAAATGACCACAGTCATGGATGTCCACACCTACATTTCACTATAACCAGTTGTTGGCTTCAGTTTCTGCTTCAGTCTCAGCCGGTGTGTGTGTTTCTGGGAAACTGGCAGAGTTTCAGAGGTCATCAAGGAGCCCTAGGGCTTGCAGGAAGTAGCTCTACAGAATTAAAAACACACTTTGTCTACAAAAACCAATCTGAAATACCAATGAAATAGTATTACATTTCGAATGTCCCTACAGCAACGTTATCCCAATATTTGCACTTTTTGGTTTCTAATGAACTGCAAAAGTAAATCATTGATGTAGTTGTGAATTATGATGTGTCTAAACGGTAAATCATTGGTGTCTGTCTGTCTGTCTGTCTGTCTGTCTGTCTGTCTGTCTGTCTGTCTGTCTGTCTGTCTGTCAGTGGTGTCTGTCTGTCTGTCTGTCTGTCTGTCTGTCTGTCTGTCTGTCTGTCTGTCTGTCTGTCTGTCTGTCTGTCTGTCTGTCTGTCTGTCTGTCTGTCTGTCTGTCAGTGGTGTCTGTCTGTCTGTCTGTCAGTGGTGTCTGTCTGTCTGTCAGTGGTGTCTGTCTGTCTTGGGCTTATCCGTCTCCTATTTCTATGGTCCCATCCACCTCCTGAAGCATGTGTTTCTCAGGGTGAATTCCACACTGGATGGAGTGCTCATATCTGTGTTCTGTACCTCAATGTCTTGCACATCTCATGTTTGATTTGATGTTGTTCAACTGTGAATGTGGTCTATATAGTTTATATAGGCCTTACATTGTTTTGAGCCCTCTGCTTTGAGAGTGGATAGTGACCTTGAGTTTCTCCAGTATACAGTGCATTCGGAAAAAATTCAGACCCCTTGACTTTTTCCACATTTTGTTACGTTACAGCCTTATTCTAAAATTGTTCAATTGTATTTTTCCCTCATTAATCTACACACAATACCCCATAATGACAAAGCAAAAACTTGTTTTTAGACATAAATATTACATTTACATAAGTATTCAGGCCCTTAAGTATTCAGGCCCATAAGTATTCAGGCTCAGTACTTTGTTGAAGCATTTTTGGCAGCGATTACAGCCTTGGGTCTTCTTGGGTGTGACGCGACAAGTGCAGGTGTGATGCGACAAGCTTGACACACCTGCATTTGGGGAGTTTCTCCCATTCTTCTCTACAGGTCTTATTGGGGAGCGTTGCTGCACAGCTATTTTCAGTTCTCTCCAGAGATGTACCAACTTGGTTCAAGTCCAGGGTCTGGCTGGGCAACTCAAGGACATTCAGAGACTTGTCCCGAAGCCACTCCTGCGTTGTCTTGGCTGTGTACTTAGGGTTGTTATCCTGTTGGAAGGTAAACATTCGCCCCAGTCTGAGGCCGTGAACGCTCTGAACCAGGTTTTCATCAAGGATCTCTCTGTACTTTGCTCTATTCATCTTTGCCTCGATCCTGACCATTCTCCCAGTCCATGCCGCTGAAAAACATCCCCACAACATGATGCTGCCACCACCATGCTTCACCGTAGGGATGATGCCAGGTTTCCTCCAGATGTGACGCTTGGCATTCAGGCCAAAGAGTTCGATCTTGGTTTCATCAGATCATAGAATCTAGTTTCTAATGGTTTGAGAGTCCTTTAGGTGCCTTTTGGCAAACTCCAAGTGGGCTGTCATGTGCCTTTTACAGAGTAGTGGCTTCTGTCTGGCCACTCTACCATAAAGGCCTGATTGGTGGATTACTGGATAGATGTTTGTCCTTCTGGAAGGTTCTCCTTTGTTTTGGTAGCCTTCCCCAGATCTGTGTCTCGACACAATCCTGTCTCGGAGCTCTACGAACAATTACCTCCACCTCATGGCTTGGTTTTTGATCTGACATGCACTGTCAACTGTGGGGACCTCATATAGACAGGTGTGTGCCTTTTCAAATCATGTACAATCGAATTTACCACAGGTGGACTACAATCAAATTGTAGAAACTTCTCAAGGATGCTCAATGGAAACAGGATGTACCTGAGTTCAATTTCGAGTCTCACAGCAAAGGGTCTGAATACGTATATAAATAAGGTATTTCATTTTCTTTATTTTTTAAATTTGCAAAAATGTCTAAAAACCTTTTTTTCACTTAGTCAGTATGGGGTATTGTGTGTAGATTGATGACGAATAAAATAAGGTCGTAACATCACAAAATGTTGAAAAAGAAGAGAGATCTGAATGCTTTCCGGTTGCACTGTATGTTGCTACAAGCATAACAGTAATTTTGTAAATCAGTGGAAAATATTTTCTCAGGGAATATTGTTCTGGGCAAACCTAATGCACAGTGTTTTTCACTGTCTTGCCAGAGGATTCTGACAGAAACCAGCACACACAACAATGTACTGCTGGTAAAGCTCACACTTCAAAACAGTGTGTGTGTGTGTGTGTGTGTGTGTGTGTGTGTGTGTTTAAGTGCGTGGGAGCATGTGTGTGTGTGTCACCGCTGTTGTAAAACAGTGCAGCGGTTAGGTGTTTGTCACCCAAAGAGACCAGTGAGTGTTTTGTGGGCTGTTGTGAATAATCTGGTTCTCCCATAGCCAGCTGCAGGGTTCAGGATGATAAACAGAGCTTCCTCATGATGTCACACCTTACGTTCCCATAACGCTGATCCCCATCACCCAATGAGCAGTCAACAAAAGTTGTAGATTTTATTTTTTGGGAAAAAAGCATTTAAGGAGCCACAAGGTTTTACACACAGCCACATTTTCTTTGGCTGAAAGCGACACACACTGTGGCTCTCCAAGACTTTCCCACGCTTGGCTTCAAGTTCTACTTATCCTTGTCTGGTCTTCGTAGCCCCATTGAGGTCGGAGCTCTCTTGAGATAAGAGTGGGCCAAGTGGAAATGACATGATGTGACATGGGGCCCCCTGGGCTGCACACTGGGTGGTCAGAGCTATAGACATAGGCTACAGTGAATAGAATGAACCAGTCTCCCAAGCATTCAAAGAACTGCCACAATCACGCTCAGATAGTGTCTACCACATCAAAGTCAATGGTATGGAGAGATGACGTACGTCCAGTAAGTGCATTTACTCAATGAGACCTGAACTAGGGTTGCCAACCCTCTCAGTTTGGCCAGGAGTAAAGATAATCAGGGAGAATATATCCTGAACTGGATTGCTTAATAGTAGATCTGAGTTCAGTCTGAGTGGCCTGTTCTGAGTTTGATACTCCAGAGTCTTCATCACAGAGCTTTGCCACTAAAATCAGTCCACAGCCTGCTAAAGCTCCAACAGACTTTAAAAGAACATAATTTAGCGGGAGTTTGAACTGGCGTCCGCCTTATTCCCTGGGTTGTGTTTAGTTTGATCCTATTCGTAGTTTCTGGAATAGGAACAATACAGGGATTGTGAAGAATTTTGGCTTGACTGTAGCAGAGGATTAATTGAGACCAGGTTTCTTGCTTTTCATGTAAAATATATAAGAACATACATAACATGTTATGGTGTCTCAGTGGTCTATTCAATCTGCTCTGCTTTAGTTGACATCCACATAGCGGCTGTTTTGGCGTGTCGCAGGTGGAACTGTGTTAGAGCTGTTAAATCCACAAGCTGCTCCTGTGGCATTATACCTAAAGCGGACATTGCCATTGGCTGCACGGAGTCACATTAAGAGAAATCCCATGCAGACTTTTTTTTTACAAGTTCGGACACTGGAATGTGAGATGTAATCAACAACTCGATTAGTCTGATAGAAATCCTCATTATTTAGTTTAATGATTTTCAAATTGAGCGTAATTATTTGTACAGTAAATAGACAACATTTTCTTGTTCTGAACTTCTAACGGAAGTGGGACGGTGTGGCTTTGTGGCAATAATCAAGAGCAGTTGCTCAATGATTTCACAGCTACAGTTTCACCTTGAATGCAGTTCCACCTCCGACACATATCAGCTACAGTGCCTTCAGAAAGTATGCAGACCATTTGACTTTTTACACATTTTGTTACGTTACAGCCTTACTCTAAAATAGATTAAATAATAAAACCTATTCAGCAATCTACACACACTATTTTTTTTGACATTTGTGCAAATTTATAAAACATTTAAAACAGAAATACCTTATTTACATAAGTATTCAGACACTTTGCTATGAGACTCGAAATTGAGCTCAGGTGCATGCTGTTTCCATTGATCATCCTTGAGACGTTTCTACAACTTGATTGGATTCCACCTGTGGTAAATTTAATTGATTGGACAGGATTTGGAAAGGCACACATCTGTCTATATATGGTCCCACAGTTGACAGTGAATGTCAGAGCAAAAACCAAGCCATGAGGTTGAAGGAATTGTCCGTAGAGCTCCGAGACAGGATTGTGTCGAGGCACAGATCTGGGGAAGGCTACCAAAACATTTCTGCAGGATTGAAGGTCCTCGAGAACACAGTGGCCTCGATCAATCTTAAAAAGTCCTCTTCCTGACCAAGAACCCGATGGTCAGGCTGATAGAACTCCAGAGTTCATCTGTGGAGATGGGAGAACCTTCCAGAAGGACAACCATCTCTGTAGCACTCCACCAATCTGGCCTTTATGGTAGAGGGGCCATACTGAAGCCACTCCTCAGTAAAAGTCACATGACAGCCCACTTGGAGTTTGCCCAAAGGCACCTAAAGACTCTCAGACCATCAAAAACAAGATTTTCTGGTCTGAGGAAACCAAGATTGAACTCTTTGGCCTGAATGCCAAGTGTCACTTCTAGAGGATACCTAGCACCATCCATAATGTGAAGCATGGTGGTGGCACCATCATGCTGTGGGGATGTTTTTCAGCGTAGGGACTGGGAGACTAGTCAGGATCTAGGGAAAGATGAACTGAGCAAAGTACAGAGAGATCCTTGATGAAAACCTGCTCCAGAGCACTCAGGACCTCAGAAAGGGGTGAAGGTTCACTTTCCAACAGGACAACGACCCTAAGCACACAGCCAAGACAACGTAGGAGTGGCTTCGGGACAAGTCTCTGAATATCCTTGAGTGGCCCAGCCAGAGCCCGGATCTGAACCCGATCAGAATTCTCTGGAGAGACCTGAAAATAGCTGTGCAGCGAACCTCCCCATCCAACCTGACAGAGCTTGAGAGGATCTGCAGAGAAGAATGGGAGAAACTTCCCAAATACAGGTGTGCCAAGCTTTTAGCGTCATACCCAAGAAAACTCGAGGCTGTAATCGCTGCCAAAGGGGCTTCAACAAAGTACTGAGTAAAGGGTCTGAATACTTATGTAAATGTAATATTTCATTTTTTTCTATTTGCAAATGTTTCTAAAATCCTGTTTTTGCATTTTCATTATGGGGTATTGTGTGTAGATTGATGTGGGAAAACACTATTTAATAAATCTTTGAATAAGGCTGTAACCTAACAAAATGTGGAAAAAGTCAAGGGGTCTGAAAACATTCCGAAGGCACTGTATGTGTCGGCTATCACCGGTAAATGCTTGATCTTATTGAATCTATGCCTCGGTCTTGCTGACAATTTCTTTGAATCCTCGTGTGGTTTTTAGGTTTCTTCTGATTGCTGCTCTTGTGTTTTTTATGTGACAGCTAGGTTTATAGTTGAAGGTTATTAAGAGTTGATGTGGTGTTACTCATAGCCTATGGCTGTGGTATGTAGTAGGAATTCTCAGCATCCTTTTTTTACAAGTCCAATCTGTTGTATTTTACATTTTTATATTTAAGTCATTTAGCAGATGCTCTTATCCAGAGCGACTTACAGTAGTGAGTGCATACATTTCATTTCATGAAATATATATATATTTTTTTGTACTGGCCCCCCTGTGGGAATCGAACCCACAACCCTGGTGTTGCAAACACCATGCTCTACCAACTGAGCCACAGGAAAGACCATTGTATGGCAATGCTTCTGTCCATCACCATCTCCTCTCCAGTGGTTCAGTTGACACTGCGGCTTCTCTCTTCTTCATCCCTCTTGAAAAGTATTCCACTGTTTTTTCAAAAGCACAATATTCATCCTCAGTTATGAATTAATATGCCTCTCAACAGTGCACTCCAGCAGCCTCCAAATATGTAGTTCCTAACCTTGCTATGGCCTCTCTTTCGCAGGCTCCCCTGCAGTCCTGCGTCCCTCTCTTCCTGTCAACAAGAGGCCCAACCTGGTGGGGAAAACAGGGGACAAGGGTGAGGGCAGAACTGACCACTGTTTTGGCTGCTGAATACTTTGACTTCTGTTAAAGCAACACTTCACAAGTTTTGCACCGACATCTTCATTTTGTCGTCATTTTGATGGTTCTTCCTTCCCTCAGTAAAGTTCTAAAGCACCTTGCTCTTCTCTGAAGAATACACACACAGCTTTAAACCACTTCTCTGAAGAATACACACACAGCTTTAAACGCAACAACTGTGTGTGAGTGCCTGTGTGTGAGTGCGCACCTGCCAGTATGTATGTGTGCATGTGTGTGCCTGTGTGTATGTGCAGTATGTGTGTTGTTCTGACTCACTTCTCTTACATAACACCAACACAATTATGCAACACACATATTTAATATATTTTCCTTCAGCAGGAAAACCTCTTATAGATACACCTGGCTGGGTAGCAGATGACCACAACTGTATCTGTAGCTAATATGACTGAGCTGTGTTTTCTCCCCCCTGTCCTCAGATAAGCCCAGAGACCTGAAGCAGGGAGACAAGGCATCCATCTTGAAGTCCTTCCCTCTGGTTACGACTAAGCCCTCCAAACAAAAGACCACAACCATCGTCCCGGCCTTGAACAGTACGGTTCAGTGATTGTGTTTCTAAGAATATACACTATAAAAATATAGTGCATTCGGAAAGGAATCAGAACCCTTGATTTTTTCCCCTCGTCAGTCTACACACAATACCCCATAATGACAAATATACTTTAACAGAGAATTGGGATATGTTGGAAGCTTGTGCAGAAGAGCTTTGTAAACAAAAAGGAGAAATGAAGTGATACACTTCTATGGTACCACAACATCCAAGGGTTTTAGAGAATTGCTGCTGCAGTCTGATGAATAGTGTCACCATAATTAAGAGGTGGCAGGGAGGTTGCCTGTACAACCTGCAGGATATATTTCTATAAAATTAGCTTATTTTAAATCTCAGCTTTTTAACTAGCTCATCCGTATGTTTTTTAAATGTAACATTTTTGTCAATCCAAAAGCCCAGATATTTACATGCATAAGTGTCATCTGCATACAGATGAATGTTACAGGATTTTGCAGATAGACCAACATTATTTATATAAATAGTGGAGGACAGGTCCCAAAATCGACCCTTGCAGGATACCTTTAGTAGTATTGAGGTAACTTGACTTGACACCATCAAAAAGCACACATGTCCTGTCTGACAGATAGTTCCCAAACCATTTGCAAGACGCCTGTTCGAGGCCCATTTCAGACAACTTTTGGGCAGTATCAAAGTCCTTAGATACGCTGTGGGTCTATAAATATGGAAACACAGTGAGGCCTATAATCTAAGCAATTTAACACAGAATTTAAGACAAGCGTAGCTGCTGAAACATCAAGAATATCATTTGAAGTTCTTAGCTGACAGTTGGTTAATTTTTTCTCACTGTTCTGGGACCAGAGGCTGTCATAACCTGTTAGGGCAATGAGGGGATGGAGTTTGGTTTCAAAGATTTGCTTTCTAACCAGAGTAAGACATCTATTCCTCAAATCTAGCCAGCGTGTGTTAATGTGTGTACCTATGTGTGACCATATATGTGTGTGTTTGAATCATGCTACTCCTGAGTGTGTGTGTGAGAGAGAGTGAGAGTGAGAGAGTGAGAGTGAGAGAGAGCGAGAGACCAAAGCAGTTGCTGCCTGTAGGACTGAGCCAGAGATTGAGGACAAAGTTCTGCCATGGAATGTTGACATATCATCCCAGTACTCTCATAGCATGCACACACACTTTGTTGTTTCTCAATCTCATCATCCATCTCTCTGTAGTCACTCGTAATGAGACAGGTGACAACTCCTCTGTGTTCAGCTCTCTGCCTGCTTCGGAAGTGGACGCCTTGGGCAAGAAGCGCTTCGTAGGTAAGGATACATGCATCATAACAGTCTTAAACAACCCCCATGACTAAAGTCACGGTGGACAGGGGCTGGAGGATCACCGAGGACAATAGCCTGGAGAACATTAGCCTTTCGTGCTTCCTCTTACCGCCAGTTGTTTTGGATTTGTCTTGTCTGTATCCAGATGGTTGGCTGAGCTCCAGCTGACTTAGATCTCTTGTCTATGGAGTACAGATGTCAGAGATGTAAACAATAATACCACTATACTGCTGATCATAAGCTGTTCGAGGTCTATTTCAATGAATGCAATGTATAATTAATTGCATGTAACCCGGATGTAGAACAACATGACAATACATTAGAAGTGCACTGAAAAACATTTACCTAAATCTGTAGTTACAATGTTTTCAATGGTTCTTATCCTATTGTGATTCTCTGTAGCTCAGTTGGTAGAGCTTGGCGCTAGCAATGCCCGGATAGTGGGTTTAATTCCCACGACCACCTGTTTGTAAAATGTAGGCCTATGCGGCATTACTGAAAGTCGCTTTGGATAAAATCGTCTGCTAAATGACATATGTTATCCTACAGAGTTCTGTGTCTTTTAAGATATTATTGTTTGAGCAGCAACCCTTTAATGTCTCTTCCAGCCCCTCATGTGCTCTATAAGACGGACAAGAAGCCAGACGAGCCATGTTCCATAACAAAGTCCCTCAGCTTCTTCCCTGAGGAGGAGGGGGTGGAGCAGAATGTCACCGCACCCCCCCGCTTGTCCCCCTCCAACGTCACCGTGGTGACCGTGGAGGGATGCCCCTCCTTCATCATCCTGGATTGGGAGAAGACTGACAACGACACCACAGGTTTGTGTGTGAGTGTGTGTTTGTATGTGTGTGTGTGTGTGTGTGCGCATATACGTGTGTGCTTGTGCGAGTGTGTGTGCGTATACCCGCATGTGTGCGCATATATATGTGTGTGTGTGCGTATGTGTGTGTGTGTGTGTATACGTGTGTGTGTGTGTGTGTGCGTGTATATGTGATTTTGTGTGTGTGTGTGCGTATACACGCGTGTGCGCATATATGTATGTGTGTGTGTGTGTGTGTGTGTGTGTGTGTGTGTGTGTGTGTGTGTGTGTGTGTGTGTGTGTGTGTGTGTGTGTGCGTATACGTGTGTGTGTGTGCAAGAGCACATGCGCAGAGGTTGATAAAGCTCTCTAGGTTATTGAAGGGTGAAGTCCTGACTCATAAGACTCTATTACAATGGGTCTTTTAATAACATCCTGGAACTCCATCTGTGCTCCATCAGGATAACTTTACAATAAGAACATGTCGTGGTGGTAGAGCGCTGCGACAACACGTTTTCACAACACTTTCTTTGGCCCAGTCCTTGTCAACCCCACCCAAATCCTCAGAGTCCTGTCTTGAAATTGTATATTTGCCTCGTTAAGACACATATAAATCACATATGTATGATATCAATGAGGTTGTAAAGATATAATTAAACATGTTGTGTGGATTTGCTGCTTCTCGTTTGATCAGAGTATGAGGTCATTTCAAGGACCAAAGGACCAAATGGAGAAGAGGTGTCCATCCTGACTACCAACCAGACTCACACTGCTGTGGAGAATTTAAAACCAGAGAGCAGGTGTGTGTTTGTTTTTATGTGGTGTGGAGGCTTGCTGGAGCAGGGTTGGGTTGGGAAGGTTCACTGTGTTTCTAATTATGCTGGATCCTGGTCTTGGTCTTGGCTGGGAGTTAGAGATTCATAGAATTAACCAGATTAACCAGAACCTTATCCTGGGCTGGGTCTGTTTCACCCACCACAACATCTGAACATCACATACATTATGGAACAGCCATTAGCAAAGTGTATGTGTATGTGTGTGTGTGTGTGTGTGTGTGTGTGTGTGTGTGTGTGTGTTTGTTCAAGTGAAAGAGTGTGAATATATGTGAATATGTGTGTGTGTGTGTTTAAGCAAGAGAGTCTGTGTGTGTCTGTGTGAGAGAGAGAATAGGAGACAGAGGCAGAGAGAAAGAGCAAGAGAGAGAGGGAGATAGAGAAAGGGAGAGGAGAGCCATGAGCAAGCACTGGCCTCTGCTCAAGGCTGTAGAGAATACAAATATCAAGTGTCATAGTGTTGGAGACGGGTGGAATATAAACTTATGCTCCACAAAGGTTACGATTATAGCGAACAAGTGCAACTAAGGTTTCCATCCTGCACTCTTTTTGTGTACGTGAAACACAGGTGGCTCGTGGCACCATAATTGGGGAGGACGGGCTCATAGTAATGGCTGGACTGGAATTAATGGAATGGTATCAAATACGTCAAACGCATGGTGTCCATGTGTTTGATACCATTCCATTCACTCCATTCCAGCCATTATTATGAGCAGTCCTCCCATCAGCAGCCTCCTGTGATGTGGAATCTCACCATGGCGATCGGAATAGAAAGTTCTGTATATAAAAAGGAGATTTTGGAATGACTGAGCTGGATTAACACCATGCTGACTTTTTCTCTTTCCTTTTTCAGTTACGAGTTCAAAGTGAAACCCAAGAATGAGCTTGGGGAAGGGCCTGCCAGTGAGGCGGTGTCGTTCAACACAGAGTCAGGTAGGTGTAGATCCAAAATGGACTCCACTCTATCAAATCAAATGTTATTGGTCACAGACACTTGTTTAGCAGTTATTGTGGGTGTAGCAAAATGCTTGTGTTTCTTGCTCCGACAGTGCAGTAATATCTAACAAGTAATATCTAACAAGTCCACAACATATACCCAATGCTCACAAATCTAAGTAAAGGGATGATGAATTAAGACTATGTATTAAGAATATATAACTATATGGATGAGCAATGTCAGAGCGGCCAATACGTCTGATTACATTTACATAATGGAGCCGGAATGGAGGCCAGCTCCAGATAGAAGTTCCCATTGGGCATGGATAGAGCTATGATCAGCTTACCATTCCCATATCCAAATGTTAACAGTTGATGGAAATCATGCAAAAGGGACCATAGATCAGAACCTTGAGCTAGGACCACAATTCTCACTGTTGGCATTATAGAGCCCCATCAGATGCGCCAGTGAATTAGTAAAAAAAAAAATCTGACAACAATCTCACTGTTTCAACTTGAAATCTTTGCTTTAGCTTGGCTCCGCCTCTAAGTGGTGTATCAAACACTGATATCACATGCTTTTCAGACATGTGTCGCTAATTAGTTACTTGTTCATGGTATTAACCTTTGGCTAATAGATGTGTGTAAGTAATTAGCTGCTCACTATTAGCATGTCAGAGGTGTGCAATGAGACTGTTGTTAATGACTCCAACATGCCTTTTCCGTTTTGGTAACCTTGGCGACCACTGGGGCATGTCTGGTCGAGACCTATAGGTCCTGTCTGTCAGGCTTTTTATCACTCCTCTACTCCCATATACAACACACACTAGTCTCCAGGAAGAGATGGACAACTATTACCAGGGTGCAACTTTGCGAGGGGGGTGTTTGGGGACTTGATCATATTGGTCATAGTTAGGTTAGTGCTCTATTCAATCAGATCCACTTTAGCCGACATCCGCATAGAGGTTGTTTTGATGGTGTCGGAGGTGGAACTACGTTAGAGCTGTCAAATCCACAAGTGGCTCCTGGCATTATACAAGAAGCAGATTAAACAGCGTGATCAATATACAGGTACACTTTGTGCTGGGGACAATAAAAGGCCACTAAAATGTGCAGTTTTGTCACACAACACAATGCCACGTGTCTCAAATTTTGAGGGAGTTAGCAATTGGCATGCTGACTGCAGGAATATCTCCCAGAGCTGTTGCCAGAGAATTGAATGTTAATTTCTCTACCATAAGCCTCCAATGCCGTTTTAGAGATTTTGGGTATGTCCAACCGGCCTCACAACCGCAGACCATGTGTAACCACGCCAGCCCAGGACCTCCACATGCGGCTTCTTCATCTGCGGGATCGTCTCAGACCAACCACCCAGACAGCTGATGAAACTGTGGGTTTGCACAACCAAAGAATTTCGGCACAAACTGCAGAAACCGTTTCAGGGAAGCTCATATGTGTGCTCATCGTCCCCACCAGGGTCTTAACATGACTGCATTTCGGCATTGTAACTGACTTTAGTGGGCAAATACTCACCTTTGAAGGCCATTGGCATACTGGAGAAGTGTGCTCTTCATGGATGAATCAGCGTTTCAACTGTACTGGTGTGACGGCAGACAGCGTCGTGTAGGCGAGCGGTTTGCTGATGTCAACATTGTGAACCGAGTGCCCCATGGTGGCAGTGGGGTTATGGTATGGGCAGGCATAAGCTAAGGACAACGAACACAATTGCATTTTATCGATGACAATTTGAATGCACAGAGATACCGTGACGAGATCCAAAAGGCCCATTGTCGTGACATTCATCCGCTGCCATCACCTCATGTTACAGCATCATAATGCACGGCCTCATGTCGCAAGGATCTGTACACAATTCCTGGAAGCTGAAAATGTCCCAGTACTTCCATGGCCTTCATACTCACCAGACATGTCACCCATTGAGCATGTTTGGGGTGCTCTGGATCGATGTGTTCGACAGCGTGTTCTAGTTCCCTCCAAGTGGGAAAACATTCCACAGGCCTGCGAAGGAGATTTCACACTGCATGAGGCAAATGGTGGTCACATCAGATACTGACTGGCTTTCTGATATTAAGATATATGTGACCAAAAGATGCATATCTGTATCCCAGTCGTGAAATCCATAGATCAGGGCCTAATGAATTCATTACAATTGACTGATTTCGTTATATGAACTGTAACTCAGTAAAATCTTTGAAATTGTTGCATGTGGCATTTATATTTTTGTTCAGTGTACCTAAAGGGGACATTGCACAGAGTCACACTAAGATACATCCCATGCAGCCTTGTTAACAAGTTGGAACACTGGAATGTGAGATGTAATCTACACCTCGATTAGGCTGATCAAAATCTTCAGTATTTTGTTTAATGATTTTCAATTTGAGCGTCATTTTTTCTATATAGCCTACACTTTCTCGTTCTGAACTTCTAACCTGAGAGGGAAGGTGTGGCTTCGTGACAATGATCAAGAGCAGCTGCTCAATGATTTGACAGCTTCAACATCAGTCATAGTCACATAATAGCTACAGATGGACTGGATTTTGGGATTCATATCATATCCGTTATGCACACTAATGAAATCAATGAACTAACTTCATTCAACGCAATATTGTGTCCAAACAGAAATAACAGTCGACTGATGTGACCCGGCTGGATTGATCTCTAACACTGATAAAAAGGAGTGATTGGACCAAAGGCTCTTTGCCCTGTAGTGAAATCAGACTGGGAGGGACACGACTATGTAGCTGTCCATGTGCACCTATTGTTTATTACTGTATTAATGCGGTAATAATGGACTGTTAAGTGACTAATGATGTTTTCTCTCTTTCACTCTCTCCTCCATAGCGGACCCTCGGGTGAGTGAGAATGTCTCAGGTGAGAGGACTCTCAGTATGTCATGTTCACAATCATTTTTCCTCCATAGTTTGTTTCCCCATTCTCTGTGCCATAGTGTCATATGAATCCTTAAATATATTCTCTCTCCTGCCTCCAGGAAAAGCTGCTATCTGGACACAGTTCCCCTTCAAGGCAGATTCCTACTCGGAGTGTAACGGGAAGCAGTACGTGAAGAGGACCTGGTACCGCAAGTTTGTGGGCATCCAGCTATGCAACTCCCTTAGATATAAAATCTACATGAGCGACTCGCTCAACGGTCAGTATAGTATAGTAAGAGGGTTTGTACAGTGCCTTCGGAAAGTATTCAGACCCCTTGACTTTTTCCAAATTTTGTTATGTTACAGTAGGTTACAGCCAGGGTTGGGGAGTAAAAAAAAACGATAATTGTAAACCGTTACGTTACCAGCAAAAATATTGTAATCAGATTACAGATACTTTTGAAAAACTAGATGACTACATCGAGGATAGCTTTTAAGTTCAGAAAGGAGGTTTGCGTAAAAAAATGTATTTGACACTTCTGTTCTCAATGACATTCAAATCAGGATTGAAAAAAGGCGCAAGTTTAAATTTGTTCCACCTGAGTGAGTCTGACCGGAATTCAGAGACCACTATGATGCCACACCACATGGGTTTGATGGATTGCGGGAAAAGAGCAGGAAAGGGCTTTTGTAATGATCCAACTTGAATAAACTCTTGTAGGTAAGGATGACAGCAGTGTCGTCTATGGCAATATGGATATCACTTATTATTGTCATCTACATAGCGCATTGACGTGAATCCCACTGCTGCTCTCTCATTTAGCTATTTGCACCTTACGGTGGTTGTGGTGGATGGCTGTTCACAAATCTAAATGTGTATTTGAACCCAATAATGGTTTAATTCAAGAAGTTTAAGCTGCCTCTCAATCATTGTTTTTGAAAACGGTGGACAGCCAGTATAAAAAGATGCTATTGCAACAGCTGCATAGTGCAGATCCCAACCTATGGAATAAAAGTAGGGTTTTTATTGCTCAATCTAATTCATGCTGATACTTTTTTGTTGTTGTTATCCATAGGCCTAATGGACACGTGTTCAAACTCACACACTTTTGATAGACTTAAAGGGGCAATCTGTAGTCGCTACATCCATTTTTGGACTTATAAATTATATATCAATTGATTCTTGAAGAATATAACTTATAAATGCCTCATGAGCTTAGTTCAACTGTCACACTCCATGAGAACCCAAAATATAAGCTTGTTTTCCCCCAATGTTTGTAAACATTGTAAATGTAAACAAGCATAAATAGCCTCATAACATGACTAAAACAATCATTTTCATATCATGGATGGTCAGTTCTTGCATCTGCAGCTCTGTCTATTAATCTGAGAGTGGTTACATTTCTCCAGGCCCATCCCTCAGCTTTTTACCAAAACAGAGGCAGGTAACCGTTTTGTTATTGTTTCATCTGTGGATTTGCCCTTTAAACAGCTGCATATTATCAAGATATCAAAGTGTCACCAACAAAATGTTAAATAGGCCTATAGTAAATGCAGCATATGGCATTCATTTTTCACATGTAAATAGCACTTTTCAGTAGTGCTCAAAGCATGCCATTCCATGAGCGCAGCATTTATTTTCAACTTGAATCAATCAGTCCTCCATGACAACAAAATCATAAATAACAGAGCAGGGCTGGCTAATAAGTCCTCAGTTTTGGGGTTATGCTCAGGCTAATCTATACTTCCATATTTCCCAGTCCTATTCTTGAAGATCAAGAGGTATAACATTTATTGGAATGACTGGAATTCTGATAAACTTTGGTTTTAATGTAAAAATCTAATTGAAACGTATTATTATATGTAGTAGAAAGCGATGGGTTAGAAGAAGCCTACATAACCAACCCATAAAGTCAAATGTGACATCCATATGTGGCCAGCTATGTAAACTTTAACAATGCAGCATAAATCAATAGATGTCGTTCAATTGGTAACATACATTTTTGTCTTCTTCTAATGCCTCTTAAGGGGAAAGTAATCTAAACGTAACTGAATGTAATCAGATTACGTTACTGAGTTTGGGTAATCCAAAAGTAACGTTATTGATTACAATTTTGGACAGGTAACTAGTAACTGTAACGGATTACATTTAGAAAGTAAGCTACCCAACCCTGGTGAGACAGCCTTATTCTAAAATTGATTAAACTGTTTCTTTTCTCATATCAATCTACACACAATGGCCCATAATGACAAAGCAAAAACTGGTTTGTAGAAATGTTTCCACATTTATTAAAAATATAAAAGTATTCAGACTGTTTACTCAGTACTTTGTTGAAGCACCTTTGGCAGCGATTACAGCCTTGAGTCTTCTTGGGTATGACGCTACAAGCTTGGCACACCAGTATTTGGGGAGTTTCTCCCATTCTTCTTTGCAGATCCTCTTAATCTCTGTCAGGTTGGATAGGGAGCGTTGCTGCACGGCTATTTTCAGGTCTCTCCAGAGATGTTCGATCGGGTTCAAGTCTGGGCTCTGGCTGGACCACTCAAGGACATTCAGAGACTTGTCCCGAAGCCACTCCTGCGTTGTTTTGGCTGTGTGCTTAGAGTCATTGTCCTGTTGGAAGGTAAACCTTCACCCCAGTCTGAAGTCCAGGACCAGGTTTTCATCAAGGACCTCTCTGTACTTTGCTCTGCTCATCTTTCCCTCGATCCAGTCTAGTCTCCCAGTTCCTGCTGCTGATAAACATCCCCAGAGTATGATGCTGCCACCACCATGCTTCATTGTAGGGATGGCGCCAGGTTTCCTCCAGACGTGACACTTAGCATTCTGGCACTCTACCATAAAGGCCTAATTGGTGGAGTGCTGCAGAGATGGTTGTCCTCCCTTCTCCACAGAGCAACTCTAGAGCTCTGTCAGAGTGACCAACAGGTTCTTGGTCACCTCCCTGACCAAGGCCCTTCTCCCCCGATTGCTCAGTTTGGCCTGGCGGCCAGCTCTAGGAAGAGTCTTGGTGGTTCCAAACTTCTTCCATTTAATAATTATGGAGGCCACTGTGTTCTTGGAGACATTCAATGCTGCAGAAATGTTTTGGTACCCTTCCCCAGGTTTATCCCTCGACACAATCCTGTCTCAGAGCTCTACAGACAATTTCTTCAACCTCATGGCTTGTTTTTTTCTCTGACATGCGCTGTCAACTGTAGGACCTTATATAGACAGGTGTATGTGTGTTTCCAAATCATGTCCAATCAAATGAATTTGCAACATGTGGACTCCAATCAGGTTGTAGAAATATCTCAAGGATGATCAATGGAAACAGGATGCACCTGAGCTCAATTTCGAGTCGCATAGCAAAGGGTCTGAATACTTATGTAATTCTGTTATTTTTAAATACATTTGCAACAATGTTTAAAAACCTGTTTTTACTTAGTCATTTTGGGGTATTGTTTGTAGATAGCTGAGGAAACTGTTTTATTTAATCAATTTTAGAATAAGGCTGTAACGAACAAAATGTGGAAAAAGTCAAGGGGTTTGAATAATAAGTCACTGTATACACTGTGTGTACAAAACATTAAGAACACCTGCTCTTTCCATGACAGACTGACCAGGTGAATCCAGGTGAATGCTCCACTCTTAGAAAAAAAGGTGGTATCTAGAACTAAAAAGGGTTCTTTGGCTGTCCCCATAAGACAACCCTTTGAAGAACCCCTTTTGGTTTCCATGTAAAACCCTTTCCACAAAGGGTTCTACATGGAAACCAAAAGAGTTCTACCTGGAACCAAAAAGGGTTCTCCTATGGCGACAGCCGCATAACCCTTTTGAAACCCTTTTTCAAAGAGTGAATGATCTCTTATTGAGGTTTCTTGTTAACCCCTCTTCAACCAGTGTAGATGAAGGGGAGGAGACAGGTTAAATAAAGATTTTTAAGCCTTGAGACAATTGAGACGTGGATTGTGTATGTGTGCCAGTCAGATGGTGAATGGAGAAGACAAAAGATTTAAGTGCCTTTGAACGGGGTATGGTAGTAGGTGCTGGGTTTTTCATGCTCAACAGTTTCCTGTGAGTATATTAAAAATGGTCCACCACCTAAAGGACATCCAACTAACTTGACACAACTGTGGGAAGCATTGGAGTCAACATGGGCCAGCATCCCTGAAGAACACTTTCGACACCTTGTAGAGTCCATGCCCCGATGAATTGAGACTGTTCTGAGTGCAAAAAGGGGGGCAACTTAATATTTGGAAGGTGTTCCTAATGTTTTGTACACTCAGTGTATGTCTGTTTTACTGTTTATATTGCCTTGTCTCTGTGTACGTACACGTATAAAGTACGTATGAAGTTACAATGGAATTTTGAATGAGGTGTAACTAACAAAAATGATATAATCTCAAACATGATTTAACCTATAATAAAATAAAATCAAATTTGTCACAAACACATGGTTTGCAGGTGTTAATGCAAGTGTAGCGTAATGCTCGTGCTTCTAGTTCCGACCATGCAGTAATATCTAACAAGTAATCTACCAATTCCACAACTACCTTGTACACACAAGTGTAAAGGAATGAATATGAATATGTTCATAAAAATATATAAAATGAGTGATGGCCGAACGGCGTAGGCAAGACGTAATAGATGGTATGGAGTACAGTATATACATACAGAGCCATAACCTTTGACCCTGTGCAGGCAATTTCTACAACATCGGGGACCAGACTGGTCATGGGGAGGACCATTGCCAGTTTGTAGATTCTTTCCTGGACGGACGAACAGGCAGCCAGCTACTGGCCGACCAGCTACCCAGCCGATCAGGTAGAGTACCATCAACTGGGACCCATTAGAAAGATCAGTGGGAGAGAACCACTTGTACAGGTGTCCATGACCACAGTTTCTTGTTCACTTTTCAATGACTACTAAAGATTTCTGTTTCAGGGTTCACTATGGGAAACACTGATCTCTAGACTATGTTAAAAAGACCACTCACATTCCAAACCAAAGGTTCTCATTATCCCTTTGCTCTCATGTCTCAGGTTTCTACCGGGCTATGCGTCAGGAACCGGTCAACTTCGGCCAGATCGGAAGGAACTCGCATGCCACCTATGTTGGCTGGTACGAGTGCGGAACACCCATACCTGGGAAATGGTAAGACCCCTCCACCAAGGAGGTGGCCAGGAAGATGCCTGACTGAAAGAGGGATTATTTTACCAGGATGAAAGGAGGACTGAGGAGGCCTGAGGGGAGGTGGGCTTCTCTGTTACCATGGAGACGCGCCTTTCTGACTGTCTATTTGTCAGATGGCAACAGCCCACATTCCATTGTATAAAAGTGTACAGGACCATACTTTGTCACCAACTCTGTTAGGCACATTTGTCATATCTCACTATTTATCAAACACGACAACATGAGAAAATACTGGAAACATGGAAGAGAAGTTGGTAAAGGTTTTTCAGAGTGCTTCATTAAATATGAACACCGGAAAACTGTTGGGAAGCGGGCTCCCTAAAAATGTAATAATGTGTACGGTTTTATTTATCAAGCAGTTGTTATTCATGTACCTTGTGGTTTCTATTGGCCAGTCTGTTAAAAGGGTTGCAACAAAAGCATTAGTTTTCACTCATACAGATACTGTCTATACTCAATACCCTTTCTTGATTGGTCCTGTGGGATTAACAGTTGCGGTTTGCACAATATGAAAGTATTAAATGTGTATATGTGAAAGAACAATATTTCTGAACTACTAGCAAGTCTCAACATTAAGTTTACAAAGCAAGGCAGTTCCACAGACTACAAGTGTGTGTTCATCACTTGGAAAAACACCTGAATGGGTTCTTCAGCCAATGAATGTCCAAATATTAAGTAGAGAGAAAATCATCAGGTACTGAGATTCACTCAGTTGGAATGAACAGCATAAGGATATGCTTTGTTGTGCTTTCATCTTCAACAACTTAACTTCAACTCATCTCAATTTAGAGAATGATTGTCAGGAATCCGTTATGTGGATGTGGTCCTAAGCTCATTGCAAGTGACCGCAATTGTCCACCTCCGGGGCGTGTTCAGTGGGGTGCAACAATGCAGAATGTTCAGATGTAATCTATTGGGTTTGTAGGATGAGGAATTGTGTCAGTTCTATATGTTACATTTCTACCTATAAAATTCAGAACATTTCCCCTCACTGACGAAACCCTTTGTTTTTAGCCTTGGAATGTTTCGCCAGTTTTGTTAGCACAACCTGTTCGTCTGAGTTTAAATATTATATGTACATAAAGGCTTCTTTTAGTGTGGAAACCACAAAAGAAAGATTACATTTAACATTTTGTACAGTTGCTCACAAATAGCTGCAGTTGTATTTTCAACCCACATTTTTGGAGAAAAGTGTTTATAGATTGTTTCAGATATGTACAACCATTTGTATTCATTTTCAACAATAAATCCTTTAGTATGGTTCTTTTTTTACTACTTCTATGACTCAAATTGGTTGTAAATGCATTGTGCACATCAAAGTGTGTGTTCATATGTCACACACACACCCCGTTTCACTCGTTTGGCCATTAGTTCTGACTGCAGACAGGCAGAGCTGAGGGACCTACCACACACTCCCTAACCACACGTCCCAGCCAACCACAACACCCGATTAGGAAAACAAACAGCAACAGCAGCATTACCACACTTTTCCAAATCCACTCTGTTGGGATACGAAAGGCTCTCGGAAGCCAAGCTCAACACGGAGCCGTGAACTCACAAACCACAGTGTGAGGGAAGGAGGGAGAGAAAGAATCAAAACAATGACAGACTTCAAGGTTTCAAAGCCTTTATTAGGTTTTAGAGAAAATGTTAGTTTGTTTTAAACTTAAATGACACTTCAAGGTGGAAAATCTGACTGACATTAATACAAACCAGTGAGGGGAAAAAAATGAGAAAGAGAGAGCGATGAACCATAAGGAGGTGATCTAAGAGGCTAAACATGGTAGGACCCTTCTGGAAGGTCAAAACTACACCTCCCATATTGTACTCAACCGAGGGGCAGATTCCATGACACGTCAGAATACCAACATGGTGGCGACGAAAACGAGTTGTAAAAAAAATACTAAAGGGGATGAACATTTTCAGACGCATCGGTTAACACTCAAAAGATAGCCTTCCCTGTGGCTCAGTTGGTAGAGCATGGTGTGTGCAACGCCAGGGTTGTGGGTTCAATTCCCACGGGGGGGCCAGTACAAAAACAAAACAAAAAAATGCTTGAAATGAAAATGAAATGCATGTATTCACTACTGTAAGTCGCTCTGGATAAGAGCGTCTGCTAAATGACTAAAATGTAAGATGAGTTAAATGCAATACGAAGCAACATCTGTTGACCAGCGTATACAGGTGCATTTACAGCTGTCAGACTAGCACGATAAAGTCTGATATTATTATTAAGACAGCTTTCATATTCCAGCCTGTTTTGTTCTCCCAGCTGAGGGTGCTTACAGACTGACTACATGTTCACCAGTGTTGAGCACAATTTGAACTGAAGGCAGTCAATTCGAAATGAAAACATTTAAAAACATTTTGAAATAAATAACTTCGACTTTTCAGTTTATTGAGAAGTAATTGAAAATGCCCTTTTTTTTATTGAATTGTACATTTTAGTTTACTTCCTGAATTGACTGCCTTCAATTCAAATTGAGCCCACCCTGATGACAGACACATAGGGGTGTGTTTGTGGTGGTGGGGTCGAGACTGAACACAGACAATAACACATGGGTGTGTGTGGTGGTGGGGTCGAGACTGAACACAGACAATAACACATGGGTGTGTGTGTGTGGTGGGGTCGAGACTGAACACAGACAATAACACATGGGTGTGTGTGGTGGTGGGGTCGAGACTGAACACAGACAATAACACATGGGTGTGTGTGTGTGGTGGGGTCGAGACTGAACACAGACAATAACACATGGGTGTGTGTGTGGTGGTGGGGTCGAGACTGAACACAGACGATCAGATTTGGGGGGGGGGTGTTGTAGTTTGTTTTGGATATGGACTCTTCAGTGACTGAGGACTGAGAAGGACGGATGGACAGATTAGCAGACCATGTTTACCGTACCCAGGCCAAACAGAACACAAAGGGGAGGGGTGGGTGTGTGTGGAAAACGTTTTCCATTCCTTCTCTTTTACCGGTACCCAGGGCCAGGCTGGGCATAGCCCGAGCCGAAGGGGGGCCGGTTGCGGGCATAGGGGTTGGACGCCCCAGGTGGGGGGGTAACGTTGCTACCGGGGGGAGGAGTGTAGCTGGGACGGGCCTGGTACCCCTGGCCGGACTGGGAGGTGGGGGGTAGGCTGTAGTTGGCAGGCTGGTTGGCCTGGGAGGTGTAGTTTTGGGGAGGGAAGGCCCCTGGGGGGTACTGCTGGGGACCCTGGGGTGGAGCGGCCTGCTGTTGGCCTCCCTGGAAGCCGGGGGTGGGGCCCTGGCTGGGGGCGGGGGCCTGGGAGGTGGGGGCAGGGTAGTTCTGGAACTGCTGCTGTTGTTGAGGCTGAGGGGTGCCGGGCTGGGGGGTGCATCCTGCTGAGTGAGAGAGTTGGGGGGAGAAGTACAGAATAACTTTTGATTCTAATCCATTTCACATTCATAGCATCATTCCTGTGAAAGTCTGGGCCATTGTTATAAGATCAGCCTGTCCTTCTTGGACCTTTTCTGAGGGAAAGTGTCACTGTCTTACCAGGGTACTGCATGCCATACTGCTGCTGCGGTGCTGGCTGCTGGGGAGGGTATCCACCTGGAGACTGGTACTGCTGGTACATCTGACCTGGAGAAGAGAGATGGAGGACATCAGAATGACTGCTGGGGAAGACAGACACACCTGGGTGTCTGGATGGAACCAGACAGGATCGTCTTAATGCAAACAGCCCCGAGCACTAAAATAAAACAGGACTGGTTCTTCAAAGCCTTGCCCCTAGACACTCTTCATGGCACATTACAGTCAGCTGTACAGCTCCAAGCTAAACACGCACACTTTCACACACACAAACACTTTTATTTGGATAGACGTGTTGGGTCAGAGCAGGTGCCATCTGTCTAAACAGATCTGTCTGTGTCAGTAGACAAGACACTTCCCTCCCAACTTTTATTAGCCATATCCTCACTGGTCTACGTGTGTCTCTCTTTCTCGGGTCCATGTCACATTTAAAAGTCTAGACTGGAAAGTCGGCTCAATACCATGGACTGAGGAGTGTGGTTAAGAGTGTCTGAAAATGAAAACAAACTAGAAGTTTAAAAACATAAACAGCACATAGACGTAGTGTGCTCACACAATGTGGAATGGACCACTGAGCTTCAAAGACCTCAAGACACTGACCGACAAACTTTTTACCACAGGCAATGAATATTCCATTCTTTTACTTTTAGATTGGTGTGTATTGTTAGATATTACTGCACTGTTGGAGCTAGGAACTAAGCATTTAGCTACACCTGCAATAACATCTGCTAAATTGATTTGATGGTTGCTTCTGCGCAGGTCAAAGCTGATTAACATGAGGTTGTCTGACACAGCTGCCTGACCGAGACTTCTTTGCATGTTAGTTGGCCAACTAAAGTTTTCCACTCAGAGGGCCCGTAACGGAGCCCTATGGAACTAGGGACTAGACATAATTCTAACAAGTTCTGCAGGGACATTTGTGCTAGGCTATCACTAGGCTGATTAAACACTCACTGAAGTGGTAGTTCACTCCAAACACACACATGCAGTGGCTGAAAGATACACAGACAATGCACACACAAACACAGGTCCAAACAGCTGGACCCAAAACCTGCAGGGGACAAACTTTCTCAAAGTCAGAGGAAGATAAAAAAAAAAAAAACAAGGGTCTGAGCTACAGTGGACTGGGGAACTAATGAAGAGCGTCTACCACAGACAGACAGGGTGCCACACAGACACATGAAGTGATCTTATACACTTCCAGTCCCAGATCATAACCCAGATCCATACTGTAGGTCCGTACCTGGGTTGAAATGCTATTTGTTTTCTTTCAAATACTTCAGGTACATTAAGTACAAATACATTTTGACCCAAGTCTGGACCAGATGAAAGAACCAGGTTTCATTCCTCCACCATTGGTGATCTCTCATCTAACATGATTCAAACGTTTACATTTTTTTTAACTAGGCAAGTCAGTTAAGAGCAAATTGTTATTTACAATGACGGCCTACTTGGGAACAGTGGGTTAACTGCCTTGTTCAGGGGCAGAACGACAGATTTTTACCTTGTCAGCTTGAGGATTCGATTCCCAAGCTAACAAGGTAAAATGCTGACAAGGCCCAACGATCTAACCACTAGGCTACCATCTTGTCCCAAATTGTGAAAAGTCTATACAATGAAACCAGACATATTGCTCTATAGGACTGCATCTATGAATCAGCTGTAAGCCCACTATTAACCCCTGTAATGTGAGCACCATGGTGCTTGAGTGAGAATCACAAAGTGTGTGTGTGTTCGCGAGCATGTAGGTGCTGACTTTGTCTCCGTCTTGGTTTCCTGTCTGCTATCCATCATGTGTGTTATGTAACGTGATAGAGGGATGGATGGAGCTGCCGTCAGGCCTCATTGGCCAGAAGAATTCATCTCTGATCAGTAAAATGTAAGTCCCAGAGGACAGAGAAATCACTGCGGCTCTAAGGAGAGAGACCGGCTGCCTGCACATCCCTTCAGCTGAACACAAAACAGAGCTGGAAAGATTATCTGGAATGTTATTGCTTCACTGTAGTTCTCAAGCCTTTCAGGGATGTTTTCAGAAAGAAAACAATATAATATGGGTAGTATTACATTCACGTTAGTTATTTAGCAGATGCTCGTCAGTTAGTACATTCACCTTAAGATAGCTAGGTGGGACAACCACATAAGTCATAGTAAGTACATTTCTCAATAAAGTAACTATCAGCAAAGTCAGAGCCAGTAAGGGGGTACGAGTGTTAGTTAACAAAAGTCGATTTCTTTGTGTGTGTGGGGGTACTGTGGGATTATTTAAGATACCCCTTGAAGAGGCAGAGTTTCAAATGGTTTTGAAGATGGGCAGGGAGTTTGCTGTCCTAGCTTCAGGGTGAAGCTGTTTCCACCATTGGGGTGCCAGGACAGAGAAGAGTTTGGACTGGGCTGAGCAGGAGCTGCTCTCCCGTAGGGGTGGGAGGGCCAAGAGGTGGCAGAACGGAGTGCTCAGGTTGGGGTGTAGGGTTTTAACAGAGCCTGAAGGTAGGCAGTTCCTCTCACTGCTCCGAAGGCAAGTACCACGGCCTCGTACCACGGCCTCGTTAGTCCTATATTAGTGCTTTGCCTGCTTTGCCTGTTTGATGGTTAGTCGGAGGGCATAATGGGATTTCTTATAAGCGTTCGGGTTAGAGTCCTACTCCTTGAAAGCGGCAGCTCTACCCTTTAGCTCAGTGCGGATGTTGCCTGTAATCCATGGCTTCTGGTTGGGGTATCGACGATGTCGTCGATGCACTTATTGAAGCCAGTGACTGATGTGGTGTACTCCTCAATGCCATCGGAAGAATCCCAGAACATATTCCAGTCTGTGCTAACAACAGTCCTGTAGCTTAGCATCTGCATCACTGCTTTGATGTTTGCAGAGAACGACAGGGTGTTGTCCAGGGTCACGGCAAGGTTCTTTGCACTTTGGGAGAGGGACACCGTGGAGTTGTCAACCGTGATGGAGAGGTATTCCTATTTTTACTCCACATACAAAACAACTTAGATGCACACAAACAATGACTACATCTCTGCCCAGACCAGCATGCTCACACCCCCATCTCTTGTGCCTGCATTATTGTTTTCCACTTGGCCTTAAATTGTATCCATTTGTTTTTCTTGGTTACCCATGCTATTTCAATAATAAATCATATTTTTCCATTGTGTTCATGGTGGCGGAATGATTGATCTCCACATTTAGTCTACTTTTTTTTCAAGATAAGTAATGAAAAGAGAATCTTCTAGCCTATTGGGTCTCTCACTACACCCCCATATGCCATGTCTTGAAATACACAGACAGATTAAAAGTTCACATAGTAATACTTCAAGCTGGAGAGGTATTCCATCTGATAAAACAAAGACACCGTCTGTACAGTTGTGGGTGAACAGGTGTGCTAGAACTCAGAGAGAAACAAACACAGAACATTCCTTATCTAGGGTTGATCGTCATCTGTTCAAAACATTAAGAACACCTTCCTAATAGTGAGTTGCACCCGCCCATTCACCCTCAATGGCAAACATACACAATCCATGTCTCAATTGTCTCAAGGCTTAAAAATCCTTTAACCCGTCTCCTCTCCTCCCCTTCATCATCACTGATTGAAGTGGATTTAACAAGTGACATCAATAAGAGGTCATAGCTTTCATCAGGATTCACCTGGTCAGTCTAAGTCATGGAAAGAGGTGTACATAATGTTTTGTCCACTCAGTGTAAACGAGACACAGCCACTAGAAATGTTCTGCTTAAGGATCTTGTTAACGCCATGTTTACGTGTAAACACAAACCAAATGTTGGCAGAGAGACGAGAGTGATTGGTCTGAACACAGCTACCCCCAAAGTACATGATCTGTGTCCTCGTTGAGTTCTGAAGTCCTCTGTGCATATTGTCAAGGCACCACACCCTTAATCAATGTGTTCATTCCCAACATGTTGGCAGGAGTGCACTGATCCTTTGAGATTATTCCTGGCCAACATTGATCAGTCTTCAATGTATTGTCTTTGTACAGACCCTGTGGACACTCCTGAACTAAAGGAACATTTGGGGTCTCTCTCACCAGAGCGTTGGGATAGGGAAAAACGTGTCCCTGCAGCCTGACTCGGCCGTCTGGCCAACAGCTGCAGCCCAGAGCCTCTCTCTTCCCTGGAAGTCTGGGAGAGAGGGAGGAACGGATGAGCAGAGGGAGGAAAAGATGAACTCCAGAAGACGACCAGCCAACCAGTCAGCGATGTCACACTGAACCTAGTAACAGCCCGTGACCGTTATATGACCGCACAGTCATTTATGGACAAACTAAAACTAATAACCAACACAAAGTGCAAGGGTCTGGAATAGAAAGGGTATGACTGAGTTGAGTAAGTAAGACGTAAGGAAGAATGACTGTAACTTTAGACTCTTAGGGGTGTCTTGACTCTGTTAAACTCAACCCAAACCCCTTGGAGAAGCCTGAACCCTGACCGAGCCAAAACCACAGAGCTGGTCTGGGGAACACGGTCAAACCAACACCATGTGGAACCGCACTCTCTTTGTTCCAAGAGCGGTTTGGAAGCCCTGGTATGGTTCCTCTGTGTTCAAGCCACAGCTCAACGAGCCTACCGTGCGTGTGCGTGTACCAGCTGTGGTTTGGATCCTGTGGTGGGGTTGTGTCTGTGAGCTGGTTATGGGTCTCTCTGGGTGAAAACACAGGCCGCTACGGAGAGCCAGAAGAGCCAAAAGCCGTGCCTGCCAATGAAAAAACATCACATCCAAAATAATGAGGTAGCTTAATAATAAGACTGACTCACAACATGTTCCTCTGTCCCCTCCCTTCCTGTATGTGTCTGTCATATACTGAGATGCCAAAAACTAGAGTACACCTCGTTATCTGGTAAGAGAGTTACTTTCAATCTCTGTTGGTTCCAGATCACCACCATTATGGGAATACCCAGCGGGTCCTAGAGGAAAAGCTGTGTTCATTCCAGATCACCACCATTATGGGAATACCCAGCGGGTCCTAGAAGAAAAGCTGTGTTCATTCCAGATCACCACCATTATGGGAATACCCAGCGGGTCCTAGAGGAAAAGCTGTGTTCATTCCAGATCACCACCATTATGGGAATAGCCAGCGGGTCCTAGAGGAAAAGCTGTGTTCATTCCAGATCATCACCATTATGGGAATACCCAGCGGGTCCTAGAGGAAAAGCTGTGTTCATTCCAGATCACCACCATTATGGGAATACCCAGCGGGTCCTAGAGGAAAAGCTGTGTTCATTCCAGATCACCACCATTATGGGAATACCCAGCGGGTCCTAGAGGAAAAGCTGTGTTCATTCCAGATCACCACCATTATGGGAATACCCAGCGGGTCCTAGAGGAAAAGCTGTACTCATTCCAGATCACCACCATTATGGGAATACCCAGCGGGTCCTAGAGGAAAAGCTGCGTTCATTCCAGATCACCATCATTATGGGAATACCCAGCGGGTCCTAGAGGAAAAGCTGTGTTCATTCCAGATCACCATCATTATGGGAATACCCAGCGGGTCCTAGAGGAAAAGCTGCGTTCATTCCAGATCACCACCATTATGGGAATACCCAGCGGGTCCTAGAGGAAAAGCTCTGTTTTTCCTCGATCTACACACAATACCCCACAAATGACTAAGTAAAAACAGATTTTTAGATTTTTAAAAAAAAAGTATAAAGATAAAACTGAAATGACATTTACATAAGTATCCAGACCCTTAGTACTTTGTTGAAGCACTTTTGGCAGAGATTACAACCGAGTCTTCTTGGGTATGACAATACAAGCTTGGCACACCTGTATATAGGGGAGTTTCTCCCATTCTTCTCTGCAGATGATCTCAAGCTCTGTCAGGTTGGATGGGGAGCGTTGCACAGCTATTTTCAGGTCTCTCTGGAGATGTTCAAATCGGGTTCAAGTCTGGGCTCTAGGTGAGCCACTCAAGGACATTCAGAGACTTGTCCCGAAGCCACTCCTGCGTTGTCTTGGCTGTGTGCTTAGGGTCGTTGTCCTGTTGGAAGGTGAACCTTTGCCCCAGTCTGAGGTCGAGAGCAGGTATTCATGAAGTATCTCTGTACTTCTTACTAGTCTCCCAGTCCTTGCCGCTGAAAAATATCCCCACAGCATGATGCTGCCACCACCATGATTCGCCACAGGGATGGTGCCAGGTTTCCTCCAGACATGACGCTTGGCATTCAGGCCAACGAGTTCAATCTTGGTTTAATCAGACCAGAGAATCTTGTTTCTCATGGTCTGAGAGTCCTTATGTCCCTTTTTGGCAAACTCCAAGCAGGATGTCATGTCTTTTACTCAAAGCAAATCTAATTTTATTTGATCACATGCGCCAAATACAACATTACCGTGAAATGCTTAGTTACAAGCCCTTAACTCTATTTCTTGAACTGCTTTGTTGGTTAAGAAAATATTTACTAACTAAACTAAAAACAAAATACAAAAAGGGTACTGAGGAGTGGCTTCCATCTGGCCAAACTACCATAAAGGCCTGATTGGTGGAGTGCTGCAGAGATGGTTGTCCTTCTGGAAGATTCTCCAACAACTCTGGACCAGTGTTAGAGTGACCATTGGGTTCTTGGTCACCTCCCTGACCAAAGCCCTTCCCCCCAAATTGCTCAGTTTGGCCGGGTGGCCAGCTCGAGGAAGAGTCTTTGTGAACTCAACAAAAAAAGAAACGTCCCTTTTTCAGAACAGTCTTTCAAAGAATTCATAAAAATTCAAATAAGTTCATAGATCTTCATTGTAAAGGGTTTAAACACTGTTTCCCATGCTTGTTCAATGAACCATAAACAATGAATGAACATGCACCTGTGGAATGGTCGTTAAGAAACTAACAGCTTACAGACGGTAGGCAATTAAGGTCACAGTTATGAACATTTAGGACACTAAAGAGGCCTTTCTACTGACTCTGAAAAACACCAAAAGAAAGATGCCCAGGGTCCCTGCTCATCTGTGTGAACGTGCATTAGGCATGCTGCAAGAGTACTGCAGATGTGGCCAGGGCAAAAAATTGCAATGTCCGTACTATGAGACGCCTAAGACAGCGCTACAGAGAGACAGGGAGGACAGCTAATCGTCCTCGCAGTGGCAGACCACGTCTAACACCACCTGCACAGGATCTGTACATCCAAACATCACACCTGCGGGGGGAGAGGTACAGGATGGAAACAACAACTGCCCGAGTTACACCAGGAATGCACAATCCCTCCATCAGTGCTCAGACTGTCCACAATAGGCTGAGAGAGGCTGAACTGAGGGCTTGTAGGCCTGTTGTAAGGCAGGTCCTCACCAGACATCACCGGCAACAATGTCGCCTATGGGCACAAACACACCGTCGCTGGACCAGACAGAACTGGCAAAAAGTACTCTTCGCTGACGAGTCGCGGTTTTGTCTCACCAGATTTGCGTTTATCGTCAAAGGAATGAGTGTTACACTGAGGCCTGTAATCTGGAGCGGGATCGATTTGGAGGTGGAGGGTCCGTCATCGTCTGGGGTGGTGTGTCACAGCATCATCGGCCTGAGCTTGTTGCAGGCAATCTCAATGCTGTGCGTTGCAGGGAAGACATCCTCCTCCCTCATGTGGTACCCTTCCTGCAGGCTCATCCTGACCTGACCCTCCAGCATGGCAATGCCACCAGCCATACTGCTCGTTCTGTGCGTGATTTCCTGCAAGACAGGATTGTCAGTGTTCTGCCATGGCCAGCGAAGAGCCCGGATCTCATTCCCATTGAGCACGTCTAGGACCTGTTGGATCGGAGGGTGAGGGCTAGGGCCACTCCCCCACAGAAATGTCCGGCAACTTGCAGGTGCCTTGATGGAAGAGTAGGGTAACATCTCACAGCAAGAACTGGCAAATCTGGTGTAGTCCATGAGGAGGAGATGCACTGCAGTACCTAATGCAGCTGGTGGCCACACCAGATACGGACTTACTTTTGATTTTGAGAGACAGTAGCAGCAACATTATGTACTGTTACAATGTGAAAAAAGAAAAAAAGCAAAGTTGGTTAGGAGCCCGTAAAACGGCAGCCATCCCCTACCGGCGCACTTCTGCCTCGACACAATCCTGTCTCGAAGCTCTATGGACAATTCCTTCGACCGCATGGCTTGGTTTATGCACTGTCAACTGTGGGACCTTATATAGACGGGTATGTGCCTTTCCAAATAATGTCCCAACAATTGAATTTACTCCCGGTGGAATCCAATTAAGTTGTAGAAACATCAAGGATAATAAATGTAAACAGAATTCATCTGAGCTCAATTTCAAGTCTCATAGCAAAGGGTTTGAATACATATATTAATAAATAAAATATTTTAGGAATTTGCAAACATTTAAAAAATAATGACAAAAGAAAAAACAATTTTGGGGTATTGTGTGTAGATGAGGGGGAAAATGCATTTAATCTATTTTAGAATAAGGCTGTAACGTAACATGTGGGAAAAGTTATGGTCTGAATACTTTCTGAATGCACTGTATGTTACAGATACATCAGCATGTAGATATGCAGAGTAAAAATACTGTACTGAAAACAGGACTGGGGAACTGGCCAATCCAAGTGTAATATTTAGCCATCCCTGACTAAAATGGAGGCATTAATAAATACCCTACTAAGATGGCAGTTGTGATGTGCATCAGATTTAATTTCCAACAGCATGACACAAACAATTAAGTAGGACAACCAATTCCTCCCGTTTGTGGTTGCTGACAAGTCTGAGCAGTGAAAAATCTGGATGAAACCATTGTGACACTGACACAATCATAATGTTCTAAATGTCTGTAGAGGACAACGTGGAAATAAGAGCAAAAAAACATGCCATTGGCAGGGCAGGGGACTGGAACGTCGTTCTGTGGTAGGGCCTGGGACAACACTACTTGAGCAAAAGGGCCCAAAGCTGCCACGCCAGAGAGGTGTACCACAACACATCAACTGGATTGAGGCTGCCCTGAGGCACAGGCCTAAGATCAGTTTAAAGCACAAACTGACATGGGGTGAACTCGCTCTACCGTCTTGACAAGACAACACAGTTTTTAGGAATCCCAGTCAACCCCAGATATTTTGGAGGTGCTAAACCACCCAATGGCTACACTGGCCCACACTGATAACCTCCCTCTCTAAGGTCATAAAAACCTATTTCACCCCCAGAATACACACCTAACTTTTCATGGTTATGTGATGCATGTTTCCAGTGCCATTAACAGCCATTACACAGCCTCTGTATTCAGACACCACAGGAGCTGCTGTTTCCTACTGGACCCTACCTCAGGACACACATTTTCCTACATATATTCATTCATGCAGAGATATGGTCTGGTGGTAATGGTTACTGTGTGAGTGTTCCTAACCGTCCACGGCTGCTGGGGGTCCCTGCTGCATCCCTGCGTAGGGGGCCTGTGGCTGGGGGGCGGCGGACGAGGATGATGCAATGCTGTCTGGAGTATCTGACCGCTCCACAGACGAAACACCCGGGGGGGCTAGAGAGAGGGAGAGAAAGAGGGAGAGAAAGAGAGAGGGAGGGACAGAGAGAGAGAGAGAGGATGAGATTACAGAGCATGAGCAGAGAGAGAGAAATATATAAAACGTATATAATTATAGTTGGATAAATGTAGATACTTAGATTTCTTTTCCACAAGGACATACAGGACACTATCCTCAAAACTCCATACCTAAAACCATGATTTGACAAAATTACCTGAATGGATTCTAACTATCAAGGACAGTCAAGAAAACTTAGAGCAAACAAAAACCTACAGAAGAAACACAGTGGAACCTGGAAATACCATCCAACACAAAACTGAGTGAGTAATGTTCAGTCTGGACCTACTTTTGGAGCCAAAAAGTAAAAGATATTTAATAAGCTTTATATAACAAAATTAACTGAGGCTACTAAGCTGCTAGGAGAGAACAGAGCTGACCTGGCTGCAACTTCACAACTGAAGTGTCAAGTGATGTGTGTGAAAACTCTTGAGCCTAACAATGGCAGCAGTTTCATTGCCTCCCCCACCCAAATGCAGAAGCCTTTGAAGCCCCCTGCGCCATGGCATATCCCTATGCAAATGTCATCCAAGTACAGTACCCCTTGGATATTTAAAATACCACTGCACGGAATAACTACAAAAAGAAGCTCCTTAAGGACAATCCAGACACACCATTTGCTGACTGCTGCAAAGAGGGGAACATAAGCAACTTCCTTTTCCACACAGACCATCCCCTGGCATGACACAGTGCTATATTAACACAGACCATCCCCTGGCATGACACAGTGCTATATTAACACAGACCATCCCCTGGCATGACATAGGGGTAGTGTGCTCTTATAGCACTATGTCAAGAGAGAGGGTATTGGCCCAGGATGGAAACTCAGAATACTAGACACTGAGGAAATTGAAACAACCTGTCAACATTTACAAGTCTGGGACAGTAATGGTGCATGGCATCCTCATGCACTTCCAGCAGCACTTTTACGGGATCAAAGAGAGAGCACAGAAGGAAAAGCTCTCTCTCTGTGACGACTCCCCCATCCTGAGTGAGTCTGATCACACCTCTTCAAACTGTCCTGCAGACGAGGATAATCAGCCCCCCTCCCCAGTACTGAACACACCCAGGTCCAACAACTGCAGTGCTCCACAACCATTGAGAGGGATAAGTTCACAGAGCTGGAGAGACATGGTGGAGCTCAGAGAGCTAGGCCACACAATCCAGACAGAACAAACCCACAAAACAGACCAGCACAACAACACCCCCCCAACAAGACCTGGAGGGCAAAAGGTGGAGATGGACGGCTGTCTGAGAGAGCTGGCTGTTATATGGACTGAGGTGAGAGAACTTATGGAGGGAGAGAAACACATGACACAACAGTGAAGGAGGAGAGAGAGAGAGAAACACATGACACAGCAGTGAAGTAGGAGAGAGAGAGAGAGAGAAACGCATGACACAGCAGTGAAGTAGGAGAGAGAGAGAGAGAGAAACGCATGACACAGCAGTGAAGGAGGAGAGAGAGAGAGAGAGAGAAACGCATGACACAGCAGTGAAGGAGGAGAGAGAGAGAGAGAGAGAAACGCATGACACAGCAGTGAAGGAGGGGAGAGAGAGAGAGAGAGAGAAACGCATGACACAGCAGTGAAGGAGGAGAGAGAGAGAGAAACGCATGACACAGCAGTGAAGGAGGAGAGAGAGAGAGAGAGAGAGAAACGCATGACACAGCAGTGAAGGAGGAGAGAGAGAGAGAGAGAGAAACGCATGACACAGCAGTGAAGGAGGAGAGAGAGAGAGAGAAACGCATGACACAGCAGTGAAGGAGGAGAGAGAGAGAGAGAAACGCATGACACAGCAGTGAAGGAGGGAGAGAGAGAGAGAGAAACGCATGACACAGCAGTGAAGGAGGAGAGAGAGAGAGAGAAACGCATGACACAGCAGTGAAGGAGGAGAGAGAGAGAGAGAAACGCATGACACAGCAGTGAAGGAGGAGAGAGAGAGAGAGAAACGCATGACACAGCAGTGAAGGAGGAGAGAGAGAGACGCAGAGCAGTGAAGGAGGAGAGAGAGAGAGAGAGAAACGCATGACACAGCAGTGAAGGAGGAGAGAGAGAGAGAGAGAAACGCATGACACAGCAGTGAAGGAGGAGAGAGAGAGAGAGAGAAACGCATGACACAGCAGTGAAGGAGGAGAGAGAGAGAGAGAGAGAAACGCATGACACAGCAGTGAAGGAGGAGAGAGAGAGAGAGAGAGAAACGCATGACACAGCAGTGAAGAAGGAGGAGAGAGAGAGAGAAACGCATGACACAGCAGTGAAGGAGGAGAGAGAGAAACGCATGACAGCAGTGAAGGAGGAGAGAGAGAGAGAGAGAGAAACGCATGACACAGCAGTGAAGGAGGAGAGAGAGAGAGAGAGAGAGGGAGAGAGAGAGAGAGAGAAACACATGACACAGCAGTGAAGGAGGAGAGAGAGAGAGAAACGCATGACACAGCAGTGAAGGAGGAGAGAGAGAAACGCATGACACAGCAGTGAAGGAGGAGAGAGAAACGCATGACACAGCAGTGAAGGAGGAGAGAGAAACGCATGACACAGCAGTGAAGGAGGAGAGAGAGAAACGCATGACACAGCAGTGAAGGAGGAGAGAGAGAAACGCATGACACAGCAGTGAAGGAGGAGAGAGAGAGAGAAACACATGACACAGCATTGAAGGAGGAGAGAGAGAGAAACACATGACACAGCAGTGAAGGAGGAGGTGTGAAAGCTGAGGTGTGAAAGCTGAGGTGTGAAAGCTGAGGTGTGACAGAGAGCAGGACACTCCCCCAGAGAAGCCTACCTCAGACCCAGACCACAACGGGACAGACAACACCCCCTCCTAACAGTACCCGTCAGCTCCCCTGACAACCCCCACACATCCACTGAGGACACACAAAAGCCAGAAATTGTGTTCCTCATTGACTCAAATGGCAAATTAATTCAAGAGAATAAACTTTATCTCCACCCTGCTACCACGAAAATACTTTCAACCTTCCACCATACAGCGGGTGAATGAAAGCATTTCCCAGGACTGTGCCTCAAAACCTAATGTCTACCTGACCCACCACTCCACCCTGGACTTTAACAGCCTTTACGACCAGGTCCACCTCTACAAGGCAGCCATATCAACTTCTGCCAGGACCCTGAAGGATGTCACCCTCAACCGCAGCATCTCACACAGGAGCAACAGAGCAGTGGACACCCCGCCCAGACCAGCGAGACACCTGCACTGAGAGAAGCCACACCAAGAGGACCTACACCCAGACCACAGCTTCACCAGCCACACCACAACCAGCTGAGACCACCCCAAACAAACCCTGGCCACAGCCTATATAGCCCCCCCCCCCCCCCCAGATCAGACCTATGCCCCTTCTGCCCCCCAGCAAAGACCTTAACATGAGAGCCGCACATATGCCCAGGCCATGAGCAGAGCAACAGGCTCAACCACCACTAATTTTGGTCTCCAGAGTGGCGCAGCGGTCTAAGGCACTGCATCTCAGTGTTAGAGGCGTCAAAAGAGACCCTGGTTCGACTCCAGGCTGTATCACAACCGGCCGTGATTGACCCAGCGTCGTCCGGGTTAGGGTTTGGCCGGGGTAGGCAGTCATTGTAAATAAGAATTTGTTCTGAACCGACTTGCCTAGTTAAAGAAAATGTTAAGTAAAATACAAAAATGATGCACCCCCAAGCCCCATCCTGCGACCAAGGGGGTCTGTATCAGACGCTCAACAGAGAGAGAGAGAGAGAGACAGAGACACAAATCAAACAGGGTGGGGAGTGAGGGCAAGGTCAGTCAGAAGACTGCATAAAAAAATACAAACACAAAGCAACAGAAAGTAATAGCAATGATGGACGGCCTTACCTGGGACATGGTTCTCACTCAGGCCAAAGGCGGAGATGACGTTCTTGCTGACTTCGTCCTGCTTATTCAGGGGGTCGAAGGCCGACATGCTGGCCGCACTGACTGGGACCGGGGCCTGCTTCACCGCTGCCACCACCCTCCCCTCACACACATCCACCGAGTCTGGAGAGAGGAAGTGGATGGGAGGAGGAGGGAATGCATGTCAACACACAATTACAAAAAATACATTGTCAAATATGCAAATAAGCAGAGAGTTCCATTATCTTTTATCATTGAAACATCAACTCATTACCCCGGATTAGCGGCATAAACATGCCAAAGGAAACATCTCGTAAAAACATTTTACACTTCTCTCCTCTACGCCTTGGAAAAACAAATCCACCTGTTGCTGTCCACCACAAGCCAGCTAGCGAACAACATTGATGCAAAGCATGCTGTGAAAACACCCCTGGCATAGCGCAGGTGTGGAATGTGATTGGTCCACTTGATTAGAAGCAATGGATGGTTTTGGAAAGAGGACAAACCACCCTTTTCAGGGCTAACTAGTGACGTTACAGAGAGGGTTTAGGAACTAATAAAAACAACCAGCCTGTATCTGTGTGTACACTTCATAAAGTTATAGAACAAATATGCAAGACGTGTGCATATCAGTAGATAATTAGATGATTTAAAAACACACTTCACACTTGCAAAGAGATAGAGGTAGGTGTGTGTACGTACCCCTGTCTGGTGAGGAGGCAGCCAGGCCAGGTTCTGAGGGGGGCTCCAGACATTCCAAGAGACCGTTGATTTTGTTCCTGAGCTCAATGAGCTCCTTACGCAGGTACTTCACCTGACAGGACTCAAGAGGGCTCGGCTGACCATTCACTGTGGGGGGAGAGAAGAGAGATGACCACAGAGATACAAAGACTCAACAAAAATATAAAACGCATGAGTTGAAATAAAAGATCAGTGAAATTTAACATTTGCACAAGATATTTCTCTTAAATTTTGTGCCCAAATTTCTCCTTTGCCAAGATAATCCATCCACCTGACAGGTGTGGCATGTCAAGAAGCTGAATAAACAGCATGATCATTACATAGGTGCACGTTGAGCTGGGGACACTAAAATGTGCAGTTCTGTCAAACACCACAATGCCACAGATGTCTCAAGTTAAGGGAGTGTGCAATTGGCATGCTGACTGCAGGATTGTCCTACAGAGTAGTTGCCAGATAATTGAATGTTAATTTCTATACCGTAAGCCGACCGCCATGTTGTTGTAGAGCAGGTATTCCCAAACTGGGGTAAGCGCAATGCCGTCGGGGGTACGCCAAATAAAAATGTGATCCACAATTTAAAAATATATATATACATACACTACCGTTCAAAAGGTTGGGGTCACTTAGAAATGTCCTTGTTTCTAAAAGAAAAGCACATTTTTTGTCTATTAAAATAACATCAAATTGATCAGAAATGCAGCGTAGACACTTAATATTGTAAACGACTATTGTAGCTGGAAAAGTCCGATTTTTTATGGAATATCTACATAGGCGTACAGAGGCCCATTATCAGCAACCATCACTCCTGTGTTCCAATGGCACGTTGTGTTAGCTAATCCAAGTTTATCATTTTAAAAGGCTAATTGATCATTAGAAAACCCTTTTGCAATTATTTTAGCACAGCTGAAAACTGTTGTACTGATTAAAGAAGCAATACAACTGGCCTTGGACTATTCTGGCTATAAACAAAATTGAAAGAGTGGGAAGCCCTGGAGCACAACTGAGCAAGAGGACAAGTACATTAGTATCTAGTTAGAGAAACAGATGCCTCAAGTCCTCAACTGGCATCTTCATTAAATAGTATCCGCAAAACACCAGTCTCAACAGTGAAAAGGCGACTCCAGGATGCTGGCCTTCTTGTTGCAACTCTGCCTAGAAGGCCAGCATCCCGGGGTCGTCTCTTCACTGTTGACGTTGAGACTGGTGTTTTGCGGGTACTTCGTTTCTGGCCATTTTGAGCTGCTAATTGAACCCACAAATGCTGATGCTCCACATACTCAATTAGAATAAAGGAGGCCAGTTTTATTGCTTCTTTAAATCAGCACAACAGTTTTCAGCTGTGCCAACATAACTGCAAAAGGGTTTTCTAATGAGCTTTTTAAAATGATAAACTTGGATTCGCTAACACAATGTGCCATTGGAACACAGGAGTGATGGTTGCTGATAATGGGCCTCTGTACGCCTACGTAGATATTCCATAAACATTTTTTAAAAGATATTTTTTTAAATCTGCCGTTTCCAGCTACAATAGTCATTTAGAACATTAACAATGTCTACAATGTATTTCTGGTCAATTTGATGTTATTTTAATGGAGAAAAAAAAGCTTTTCTTTCAAAAACAAGGACATTTCAAAGTGACCCCAAACTTTTGAATGGTAGTGTAGGTAGAGTTAAAGTGACTATACATAGATAAACAGAGTAACAGCAGCGTAAAAGAGAGGGGAATGGGGGGGATGCAAATAGTCTGGGTAGCCATTTGATTAGCTGTTCAGGAGTCTTATGTTTGGGAGTAGACGCTGTTAACAATCGTTTTGGACCTAGACTTGGCGCTCCGGTACCGCTTGCCATGTTGTAGCAGAGAGAACAGTCTATGACTAGGGTGGCTGGAGTCTGACCATTTTTAGGGTCTTCCTCTGACACCGCCTGGTATGGAGGTCCTGGATGGCAGGAAGCTTGGCCCCAGTTATGTACTGGGCCGTATGCACTACCCTCTGTAGTACCTTGCGGTTGGAGGCCAAGCAGTTGCCATTCACGGCAGTGATGCAGCTGTAGAACTTTGAGGATCTGAGGACCAACGGCAAATCTTTTCAGTCTCCTGAGGGGGAATAGGTTTTGTCGTACCCTCTTCACGACTGTCTTGGTGTGCTTGGACCATGTTAGTTTGTTGGTGATGTGGACACCGAGGATCTTGAAGCTCTCAACCTGCTCCACTACAGCCCCGTCGATGAGAATGGGGGTGTGCTCGGTTCTCCTTTTCCTGTATTCCACGATCAGCTCCTTTGTCTTGATCACGTTGAGGGAGAGGTTGTTGTCCTGGCACCACACGGTCAGGTCTCTGACCTCCCTATAGGTTCTCTCATCTCATCTTTTGTTCAGCGTATTTCCCACAGATCACAGACCCACAAACAATTTCAAAACAAATATTGATAAACTCTCCTACATGTTAGGACAAATACCACAGTAGGCAATCACAGCAGCAAGATGTGGCACGTTGCCATTGAATTGAGAGCGAGAAACAAAGAGAGAGAGAGACAGACAGCGAGAGAGGGAGAGAGAAAGAAAGCTAGGGAGGGGATATATTGGGGGAAGAGTGAGAGACAAAATCAATGTGAGACAATATAACATTATTAAATTTCAAATATATAGCGGTATGGAACTTCACAATGGTAAGGATCACCTCTTCAATCTCTCTCCATCCACACTGCAGCATCCCAGAGCTATAGGATACAGTGATCTGTCCCAGACAGTCCTTCTGATCACTATAACAGATGAGTCCTAAGCTCTGTACAGAGATGTACATTTATTTTGGTCCTGCGTGAATGCAGACGGGTGTGAAGAGTTTGTGTCATGAACAGAGCTTCTGCCCATAGAAATAGACACAGGGGGAGGATGTTCCCCAATGCTGGAGAGGGAGCCGGAGGGAAAACGTTTGGGAACCATGTATCATCTCAATGAGTCTCAGTCTTACAGGCTGCCATAGCACAACACCATCCTCATCAGCACTGGAATGAATCAATAGATAGAGATTATAGGGGCACAGAGGAGAGGTAGAGTATGGCCCATCAATGGGTACAGAAAGAGCAGGGAGATGAGCAGCCCCACAGTACTCTGGCTTGACACAGAAACCACATGACTGAAACCACAAAGCGACACTAAGGCTGTGGCTCTGGCTAGAAGTAGTGCACTAAATGGGGAACAGGGAGTCATTTGAGATGTGACCAACACTCAACTACTGGACCACGACTAGTACAGACAGATGAGCACTGTTCTACACCACAGGAAGTCCGCACGATGGGAGCTTTGGACACATGGTATATGATATCAATGAGACTGTAGTATATGACATATGAGGGTACAGGCAGAGCCTTAAGGGCATTCAGACAGAATTCCAGATTCCTGTGTGAGCAGAGACCCAAGCGGGTCAGAAAAAGGCCCTGGATGGAGACACGGACCTTTGGGATGAAACCTATTCTTCTCTCCTGCTCCCAATCCCTGTACACGTCTGGGAATATCGACAACACGTGAGGTCACGGCCGGCGACATGTGCTGACGCTCCAGGCCTCGGCATTGAAGTCTCGGGATGGAGTCAAATATCCCCAAAACATTTAATTTCTGTCTTTGTTTATTTTCTGCCGCTCCCTCTCTAATAATAGCAGGGATAGTTCAGGGACACTGGGGTGTAATTGGGAACAGAGCACAGGAAATTACATCATGGGGCCTGCTGGCATTGGAGATGAAAGAGGGAGAGGTGTGTGTGTGTAAACAGTAACGCATCTGACATTTCTGCACTGTGAAACAAAGGCGGAAGCATAACACATGGCCAGAGTACAATACTGTGACATGGACACACACACACGCTACAGTGTAGGGACAGGGATGTGGCTGGCACTGGCAGAAGAGCAGAAGGCATTATGATGATTAGGCCTAAACCAGACAAAACTCCTCGTCATCCATCTGCCATCCTTTGCAGAGCACACGCTTAAAACTCTGAAAAGGGGTTGACAACATGGAGCCCAACGACTGAGAGACATGTGAAAAATATTACAAAAATTATAATCATTTTTAAGTATAGCCTGGTGCCTCTACTAACCAACCAGCATAGGAACACTGCCTTTGGGACGATACTGGCAGGAGAGATAAACGTGTCAAGGGGTATGAAGTAGGAGTTCAATGTCGAGGTCTTCTTGGATCCAAAAATTGAGATCGGAACCAAATTGGGTCCATTAAATTCCTACCCAACCAACAGGATCCAGTATTTTGGGGGGGAAAATCAATATCCGATCCAGTTCGGATACGAGGTGGACCAGATCTGACACAAAACATGTCCGACCTGAGAGCGAATCGGATCCAAATTGGGTCAGGTCTGTATCCGACTTAAACGGATGCGAAATAAACCATTTTTTTTTTTAGCTTTACTGCCACGCAAGGTGGTTTTATTTGGCCTCACATGTTTTCTGAGAAAAACATATATACATTTTTATTTTTGAATTTTCATTGCTGGACATAAGACTGTATAAACACCAGGATATCAGCTCCAAGTGATTTGAATTTTGGAAATCTGTAAAAATATTCCCACGCATAGTAGAGAGACGTGATCATATACAAAGGTAAGCAAGGTTTGAAATGATTATGTTTTAGTCAAATATCTCTGTTTGGGCTTCTTGCGATCAAGTTTTATTATGTTCTGGACAGCCGACCATCCACTCAAGAATTTATTTTAATTTGATTTAAATCGGCCCATGGATGAATCTAGTTGATGATCCCTGATCTAGAGTTCAGTATACCAACGCTAAAATTGCATGTAGAATATTGTGGTTTTCAAAGACCTGTTCATTTTGTTTCTGTTGACCACATTTTTTAGATTGAAGGATTTTTATGTGGTGATTTTAGGACACTAGCAAGTGTTATAGCCTACCAAAATATGTCTTTCTACAACTCAGGTCTAACTCAAATAGCCTAATTTTTTTTGGTTCGAAATTAAATGTAGATATAGCCTTTAGGCCCGCAGAATCAGCCTGGTTTGGATATGATCGAAAAGTAATCCACGCCACGGCTGTGTAGTCCTACTGTCCTGAGAGTTGAAGAGAGAAGTTGTCCTGATATGTCTTATACCTAAATCAGCAGCCTTCCAACATTAGAAATACAATATTTCTGCAGATAAGCCTACGGCAATGCGTCTACCGCACACACGCAAACATGAGCAGATTAACTTAGTCAAATATGTGTTCTTTATTAAAGACGATCAGAAAGAATGTGTAAGTAACTCTGCATTATATAACATTTATTTTGAACGAAAGCCACAAAACTAGCGCATAAATGAGCCACTCATCTTTATGCTGACAAATGTCAAACTTGACTGGAGACATTCAAGATTAGTTCAACTGTTATTTGAACACATAACTGTCTAGGTAAGACCTGTAAGCCTGGGGTGGGGAAGTGACATCAGCAGATGCGGTGGACAGACGCATGCAATGCAAAAAAAATAAACAATCTCTAGCTTAAACTGACAGATTTTTATGCAGATATTATTATGCTAATTAGATTTCCACTGGGGCGCAGACATCAACTCTAGCGGGTTTTAAACAAAGGAAATAGCCAAATAAAATAGCAAATAGGCCAAGCTTAAAATAAATGAAATACCCGAAATAAACTAGTAAATTGAATAAATAAAACAAATTAAATAGCTCAGGTCTGGACAATATGGGCAACCTTTTTCCCCTTCATATCCACAATGTACATAAATGAGGGGTATACAGATGACTGTTGTCGTTTTTTCCTCCCTGTATGGTCTTTCATTCAGTTTATTCTTCACGTCAGCAAAGAACGACTGACTCAATGTTTCAGAAACTCACTTTATATAGTCTAGGGGCTATCACTTTTCCGCTATGGCGTCGTCCTCTCTCTCACAACAAGTAGGCTATTTTACCCCACATCATATAAGTGGCTTGTTTTAATAAAGCAAATCTGCCTTTTTGTTACAAAATGACACATTTGATTTGATGAAAAGGGACCCCCTGACAGTCATTCAGCCCTAAGATAACATTTAAAATGTATGAAATGTTGTTTAGGAACTAAACTCTTCAAATATAATTTTGGATCCGGTCAGTATTTCACAAAGATCCGAGGCCCGTGGCCACCGAGCGAGATCCTACCTGGGATCCGAGGGTTAACTACAAAATGTGACTGGGTCAGATCTCAGGTAATCAAGTTCAGGTAGCTCTATGAAGACCTCATGTTCAATGTCAAACTATGAGACTAGACTGCCACCCAGTGGCATGTTCCTGGAAATGAACCTTAACTTTTGGAGAGAGGGTGCTGTTGGAATGGAACAGTCAGAATGAGTATTCAAGAGGATACAGAAGTTCTATATAGAACCATAACAAAGACTAGAAAAACAGAATGAGCCTACTTTAATATCCTACAGGAAAAATCAAGTTGTTTTGATTATTCAAGGATGGGCGTGCTTGGCACAGCAGCACGTAGGCCTATAGTAGGAAGGGATGTTTATGTATGTGTATGATAATATCTTACCGAAGAGAGTGAGTTTGAGTATCCTACTGCACTGGATGGCGAAAGACAGGTCCGAGCTGTCGAAAATAGTAATGAGGTCATCGTCTACAGGAAGAGAAGAGAGATGGGAACATCATTCAAAACCCAAATCAGAATGAGGCCACGTTCCAATACTTTTACAATTAATCCTTATTTCCTAAGATAATGACTATTCTGAAATGACTGAATTGGTGAAAGCTGTGAGGTAGAAACCCTCACATTAACCTATTCTCTTATGTCCTTTAAAAACTCTAAAAAAGGGGAGGATGCATTCTCAAGTGTATGGAAGAGAACATCCGTTTCCATTACCAGCAGGGAGCAGCTAAATGTTGAGGGGTCAGATGGCATCTAGCTAGTGCAACGGAGTTAAGAACGTACCGTAAACTTGTTTCACAGCCATCTTAAAATGTTGCGGATGGAGCCATCCAAATTGGTACCTTTTGTATGGTTCTATCGGTTTACACGTTGTCAAGGAGGGCTGTCATGTGTGTTGCTAAGCAGAGGATCACTGGATTGAGCCCAGTATGGGGCAGTCGGACAGTGGAGGAAGTTAAGTAGTTAGCAGCACACTGACTACCAGTATTGTGATAATCCATCTTATTCCAGTGCTAGTCCAGAAAGGCCCAGTCCCCTTCCATGCTTACCCTCGTCCTTGTATTTGATGGTGACCTCGTCGTTGCTCTGCAGCTTGCCCCTGAAGACACGCTGCATCATCAGCACCAGCTCGTCATAGGTGATGTCCTCATTGTGGATGGGGATGCGTCTGATGTCATCGCCCAGCTGGGCCTTGATGATCAGCTTGCCACTCAGGTCCAGCTGTCCGTTCATGGTACAGTCTACTGCTCCCACCGCTGGAGGGGACATCACAACAGGAAGGAGATGGAACATACATTACACAGGAATCACGGAGGTTTGATTATGGTGCCAACCAGTTGCCATATCACCATTAAAGGGGCAATCTGCAGTTGCTACATACATTTTTTACATAAATTAAAGCTGGAATCATTCATCGTGAAACTGCAATGACCGTTTGCAATATTACAACAAAGAATTTAGTGCAAACAGCACACGTTTCTCTTCCCCCCATGTCCTATAGATCAAGGTTTCCCAAACTTTTTCTCTCTGGGGCCCCAACCAGCATTGGGGAACATCCCACACCACATCTATTTCTATAGGAACAAGCTCTGTTCATGACACAAATTGTTCACACCCCTCTTGTTGGTGGAGAGAATCGTGCAGGTTTAAAGCTCATTTCCTGCAATTCTACACATTTTGTCATGCGATGCAAAGAAAATGATGCAATTTTAAAGAACATTTTCTTGCAATTCTATACATTTTGCCATGTCTAATGTATATTCATGTGATATTTGAGTGACTTAAATTACAACAATATCTATGGGCTAAAAAAACCTAAATAAAAAATGTTAGCTAATGTTCTAGTTGATCAAGACAAGTTACAAATAACTGTAAGCTATGCAATGACTAACATGACAAGAGGAACTGATGATGCACTACCAATTTCACCTTGTGCATTCTACATTACAACTTTCAAGAGGAAGTTTAAAGCCGGACTGAGTCCCCCCCACCCCAGTATGGGAACCACTGCTATAGATGATTTGTGAGCCACAAACAGCCATTGAAAAACAGATCAGCACCATCAGTTAAAACATCCTTCAGATACAGACAAAGTGTTTGGACCATGGAAAAATGGTAGAATCATTCATCTAGCAACCCAATTGGATTCACTCATGTTTACCTTTGCATGATATAGAATGCGCTACAGCTGGTCAGTGGTCACTGCCCTCTAGAAACCACCTTACTATATAGTACACAGTTCTGCTTCAAAAGTTTTCAAAATGCCAGGCTGAGCTGGCAGGCCGGTTCTTATGCATCTCCACAAAGAAACTTGGTCCTATATAGGCCAAGTACTGTAACTTGAATTGAAAGAGTGAGTTTGTAGAATGTGTTGAGTGGATCATGATTCTTGACACACAACTGGTTAATATCATCAGAATAATATAAGCACTAGCTGAACTGATGAGTTTATGATGAACAATCTCTTCCCTATCCAGTCCACACCCAGACAGGCCTTTTATCAACAAACAGTTACAATACATAGATTCAATCACGTCAAATGCAACTACTTTAGTTGATTTTGATTTGAACTTGTTGGTCTGGCCTTTGGCTAGCAAACAAGCTAGCCAAATTAGCTACCAACAAAAGGTGTCTGTCTAGATAACTTGCTATATTATGCGAACTATGACACCCATCTCATTTTAACACAAGGCTTGGCTTGTACAGAAGTCATTCAATTAACTTGCTGACTAACGAAAGGGCGAGGTTCGGATTGCAGCTTGTTATCTTATTTGCAGTGATTCATGACATGATTGCTAACGTTAGCTACCTAACGTGGTAATTTGACAGCTCGTTAGTTTGCTGTTATGCCAATAACTAACTCTGGCTCAAAATCTGTTGCACTGGCTATATTGTTAGCTAACATAACTAGATAATCGTATTGTCGCTAGAGGTGTCAAAACGAATGTAACTCGCTAACTAGCTAGTAAGAAATCCAAGTTGGATCATACATAGCCAATTAATTTTCCTGTAACTGACAGGATGTAGAACCATGCCAAATACAGACCAACTCAAACCTCTCATTTATGGTTAGAATGTTGACTTCCTGCAAAATAATTCACAGTTTAGCTTTTTAACCGGTATCAGAGAATGAATGTTCGACTTAATTTAATACAAAAATATATATATATATATCATTGCACCAATACCATTATGTATACAACTTAAGAGAAGTCTTAGAGAAAATAAAACAAATGTGGCTTTAAAAACAACAAACCCGATGCTAGCATCAATCGTTAGGTAGAAATGCTAACTGTGATTGAGAATGTGATTCAGGTTGTCAATATTAGCAATATCGAAACAGACAGCTATATGTATCCCACCTGTAACTGGACGACTTAAACCCGCTGTTGTGTCGGTATTTCTCTCAGGACCTTGGCAGCCAAAATGTTTAACCAGGGCTGGCAAACACAGAATCCTAGCCTCACATGAGGAAGTCTGGCCGCTTGTCGACGTAAACCTGTACGTGGCATACAGCGGAGCGCGCAGTCGTAGTGACTCAACTATTTAACGTATGTTTTGTGCATAGGAACAGTGGTGGAAAAAGTACCCAAAGCTCATACTTGAGTAAAAGTAATCATACCTTTAATAGAAAATGACTCAAGTGAAAGTAACCCAGTAAAATACTACTTGAGTAAAAGGCTAAAAGTATTTGGTTTGAATTACACTTAAGTATCAAAAGTAAATGTAATTGCTAAAATAAACTTAAGTATCAAAAGTAAATGTAATTGCTAAAATAAACTTAAGTATCAAAAGTAAAAGTACAAGTGTAAATCATTTCAAATTCCTTATATTAAGCAAACCAGACAGCATCATTGTCTTATTTTAATTTACGCTCCAACACTCAGACGTCATTTACAAACAAAACATGTGTTTAGTGAGTACATCAGATCAGAGGCAGTAGGGATGACCAGGGATGTTCTCTTAATAAGTGTGTGAATTTGCTCATTTTCCTGTCCAGCTAAGCATATAAATGTAAAGAGTACTTTTGGGTGTCAAGGAAAATGTATGGTGTAAAAAGTAAATACTTTTCTTTAGGAATGTAGTGAAGTAAAACTACTTAAGTAGTACTTTCAAGTATTTTTACTAAAGTACTTTACACCACTGCATAGGTCCAGGTTGAGAAATGTTGTTTTATATGAAATATGTGACTCTGTGTGATGTAGTTTCCTCTATACTGACTTTTACAGGACGTGTTTTGCTTAATTTCAAAGGTTACTGTGACACATAAGTGATTATGTGGTGAAAGCAACTGTGATGAAACTACTCATCTAGCACATCACAAGGTCTGTAACAATCAAGACAAATAAAGACACAATCAAGACAAAAGGATTTAATTTCCCTTTTTATTGGTGGTAAAAACATAATCATATAAAGTGAGGGAGCAATGGGTCAAGCATACAGGACATTTAAGAGGTATATGAATGATGAGCTCCAGGGTTGGGGTCAATTCCATTTCAAATCCAGTCAATTCAGGAAGTACACTGAAATTCCAATTCTCTTCAATGCTTATCAATGATAATTTGGAATTTATATTTGGTTTACTTTCTGAATTGACTGGTATTGACCACAACCCTGTGGAGCACTACAGTTTGGGCACATTACAGGGGCAAATCAAGACCCCTTGATAGCTGTCAAGACACAGAGTAACCTGTCAGGCCAACTTAGCGCAATGATGCATACATTTTTTTGCCTTTGAAACACAGCATCCCATGCCTCTCAGTCTCAAGCTTTGTACAGTACTTGTGCACATGCCTTACAGGGCTTTCAATATTGACAGACTAGTCCCCGGATGTCAATTTACTGAAACCGTGACAACAAACTAGTCCAGCCCTGATTCCTCCACTGTTATGACAAAGAGTCAGCAGAGAGATCCTCTGTCATGCTGCAGTCTCACACAAGGGCTTGGTTCATAATTCTAAATGCTTCACAACAGCTGTAAATATTGCGGTCTCAGAAGGAGCTGCAGTCTCTATCGCTTATTCTCTGAGGCCTGATAAACAAAGTAGAGAATTGCTTTTATTTTCATTTAACTAGGCAAGTCAGTTAAGAACAAATTCTTATTTACAATGACGGCCTACCCCAGCCAAACCATAACGACGCTGGGTCGGTAGTGACGCCTCTAGCACTGAGATGCAGTGCCTTAGACCGCTGCGCCACTAATTGTTTGTGTATGTGAGAGAAAATGTATACACCTGAGTGTCTTTGAAATGGAGAGAGAGAGTATGCATGTTTTGGCAAGAAAATGTGTGTTGAATAGACCATCTGAAAAGATATAATAGCCAGTGATTACATGAGGTAATAAATAAATAAATAAATAGCAGAAAATACTAATATATGCATCCTAAAGACAGAGAGAAAAACAAAAACAGTTTTCCCCTAGCCTCAAAACCCACAAAACATCCTCGTCACTTCTTCTTCTTCTCCTGTGTGGAGTCGAACCAGGCGTCCAGCAGCTTCTTGCTGTAGTAGATCTGCCAGGCGTGCACCTGCACCGCCACCACCATCACCAGGTACATGACGGTGACCGCCGCCCAGCCGAAGATGAAGCGGTAAGCCTTGCCGTGGCGGTACAGCTGCTGGGCCTCGCCAAGCATCTCCATGGAGCCGTAGAAGAGCGGAGCGATGGAGAACAGGCCTGAGCTGATCATGGAGATCACCAGGTAGCTGATGTTGTTCTTGGGCAGCGACAGGCTGCCGGTGACCAGTGGAAAGAGACTGATCAGGTAGGGGTACTCCCATCTGTAGGGCTCAGCCACTGTATCGCTTGGCACCAGGTCGAGTTTGCTGACGATCACCTGGGCCGCCACCAGGAGCCAGAGCAGCAGGTGGACGAAGTTGAGTTTCCGGATCTCAGACTTTAGCGAGGCGCTGGAGACACAGGGAAAAGGGTGTTGAGACAGTATGGTTAATGGATAACTATAAACAATATGGTAATAGACAGGCAGGCACACTCAGACAGACAGAAAGGCAAGCGCAGACAAACAGACAGGCAGACAAACAAGCGTACAGACAGACACAGACACAAGCATACAGCCAGCCAGCAGACAGACATGACTGATTACCTCATCTGGTAGTGTGAGTTCACCTTCTCTCTGTGTTTGAAGTCACTCCCATCAGTACCTGCAGCTCGAGGGCCCACACGAGACGTCATGGTAACAACCTGCTTACCCAAATACCACGCAACAATAATTTGTCTTGTTTGACTTGGTGTACATTTTCTAATTTATTTTGCCCACATCTGATTCATCAATAACGAGCATATGCGTTCTTTACATGCATTTAATCCATGACAATGACAAAGAGTTGATCCATGCAGACAGACACACTGATGTGATGATCAGTCTTCTATTTCTACACTTAAACAATTGAATATTAATAGCTCCTCTATTATTTAAGTTGTTTTATCAACCGTAATATAACATGAATAGATATGAATAGTAGCTAGCTGCACATTTCTCTGCCTCTGGCAACAGGGAAAGCTTTGTAAACGTTCGCTATTTAACGTTAGCTAGCATAACTTTCACAAGCAGTTGGTAACGTTAGCTAGTTATGTTAAGCGGATTCATTCATTGTCCTCTTGGAAAGGAGGTTACCGAGATCTCACTATAGCTGCATAAAATGTCTTTGTATGCAAACGTTTCACCTATTTATTGGTTCACCCATGTGTCATCCATATTTTACCTGCTAATAAATTGTAATGCTAACGTACGTTAGCAATCGCTAACTGGCTATCCTACTGAAAATTGCCTTGAATGCAGTAATTCACGGTACAGTAGTTTAAAAATAACAATTAATTGAGGATTCTTACCGTTTGTTACTGAGATGCTAAATGAACGTAGTTAGCTAGCTACTACAGTATCTAAATATGCCTAAATACCAAGATGAATAGAAGCTGGGTGAATAGATAGAAGCCGGCTGAACAGAGGACAAGACACATGCGTTGTGCGCACGCGCATCACATCAGTCGCAGCATCCCTTTTTCTCTCAACATCCTTCATGAGACTTTCGAGACTGGTCCATTGACTGTTTTGGCTGCTTTGTTTGCCATCACGGAAACATAATTGTTGGTAAAACACCAAAAACGTTTCCTTTTGTGTTTTGCGGAAAAAAGAAAGCACCTCTTAAAACGACGAAATACAAGAATACATTTGATTAAAATTAACATTCCGTTTTGCCACACCCTCAAGTGGTACTCTATAGATGTGCCAAAAAATGGCTGATAGAAGAAGCTATAGGATGAATCCTATTACCTTTTTCATATTTGTCTTGAGCATATGATACCATTTAATAATCATGGGCGAGTCAACTTAGAGTATCTCTCTGTCTCTGGCAGCACAGAATGCTCATCTCTTCTCAATATGGCATATCAGTCAAGAGCAATATGATCAAGACAGAGCCAGAGGATATTTACTGGACATCCGGGGCAAGTAAAATTACTTTATTGAATTTGGACTGGTGAACTGGACTAATCTGAAGTCCACTTATCAGTGTCACACAATAAAATAATACGTTTTGATATATGTTAAAAGAAGAATAACGCATGACCTTTTAGTTAAATCACCTTTATTTAAAAAACAACATCTACAGTATAACAGTAAAAACATAAAAACTCAAGGTTTTGTTTGGTTATACTGAATGTTTAGCACCATGGACTAAAATAAAGATAGAAAACAGAATTCATACATGGAGTCAAGGGAGGGCTAGAAGGGTAGGGATGGGTAGAAAGGAAGGGTAGACTAGAGGGGTGAGGTATAGGGATATATAGGTGGGTGAGAGGTGAGGGAGGGGGCATGCAGGAAGGCCTTTTCACCCTTCCCCCTCTCTCTTTTGACATTATATTCTTTGTCTATAAGTCTCCTCACTAATTTGTAACCACAACCACCTCCTCCTGGTTTGTTTTGGGCATTATTCTCGCTGATTGACATCAAAGTATTTATTAACCTTCAATCTTAACCTCCACATACAGTACCTTTAACCCAATTACTTAAATTCTGTACTGCTGACCCAGAGGGACTAGGCCTACACCATTTTTTCCCCAGAGTAATTCATTCATTCAATTATCTTTTTCAAAAGTTATTCACAATTTATTATCAATTTCTATCCTACTTACATAACCGTATAGGCCATCTAAATGAGTGTCTAACTGTTGGTCAAACGTGTTTCATACCTCTGTCAGTATAGTGCTACTGCTTCATTCAGCTGACAACAGACACATACAGCAAGAAGGGGCTTTGTAATGAGAGCAGTGGTTTTCATATTTGTGGGCTAGTCAGTGTCTGTTGGAGCATTACTCTTTACGTGCCACAAGAGGCATCGCTTTGAACCACTGCACCCATAATGCATTATATTGCCATCCATTTCATGAAACAAAATCACCCCTATAAACATCACAGATGATGCTTGTCTGCAAAAGTAACAACAAAAAATAATCACACAAATCAAATAAAAACAAAACAACAAAGTTATGTAACAAACTAAAATGTGACATAAACGATAGCACCACTTTATGTGAGTCTTGAACTGTCTCTATTGGTATTTTATAAGTACCGTAATACAAAAGTTCAGGTGCCAATATAGGTATCCAATTTATTTTCTTTAGTTTTCTTTTTAAAGTTATCCAATTGACATTCTTTGCCACAGTTTTGTTTATGGCAGCTGCCAGTTTGAATAGGAACATGTAGGGCTGGGAAAACACAATACTATACATACCTCAGATATCCCATTCTTTCTTCTACAGTCTCCACATCAGTCTGTGCTGTACTTTAAATCAAACCAATATATATCACCACATTTCACAATAAATGAACCCAGTTGCTGTAATGGAATCTTTTAATGCAGTGTGGTTGTGACAACTTCTCAGACCAGAAGATAGATACAGCAATCTTTGAACCCCAACATAAATTGTTATTAAAAACTGCATATATGTACCCTCACACAAGCACACTCCTCTCTCAGAATTTCCCGGGGACGGTCCGACATGTCCTCCCGTCACTGTCGATCTCAACAGCGTCAATTTCAGCAGATGGTTGATGTTTTTAAAACAACATATCAATTTAAAGAATTCTATAATCAATGTTTACATTTCTCCAACATTCTCTCTCTTTGTGACCGTCTCTTCCTGTCTGGAGGTTGGTGTTCTTACATGGGGTACAACAAGTATCCAGAGAAGGATGAGTGGACGTATTGGCCAGCGTATAGTCCTGCGGCCTGGTCCGAGGGTAGCTGGAGGTACACAGTGTCCCCGGGCTGTAGAGGTAACACTGCACTCCCTGACGCCTGATCCAGGAAGCCCTTTTTATACTCATCATATGTGTACATCACAGGCTCATCGTTCCTCATCAGTGCAACCCACACGTTGGCCCCTTTGCAGCTGATGTGGTAGGCAAAGTAGTAGATCCCGTGCATGTCGCAGGTGAACACGCCTGTCTGGGGGTTGTAGTTCTGACGGCCGTTGTACAGGATTTTGTCGAACACCACAGCCGTGCCCACAGGTGGGAAGGGCGTGGTCACCAGAGCCGTAAACGCGGGCATCTCCAGGCCATTGGGGCCCATCACTTCTCCGCCGTTTCCTCCATATTTTCCCTTCTTGCCATAACCGGCAGTCTTGACTCCGTCCAGCCCAGGAGGAAAACCCATCTCAGGGAGGACTGCTCCCATGTCAGTGGGTCCGGGAGGGCCTGGGGGACCAGGTGGACCTGGCTGGCCTGGGTTTCCCGGTGGTCCGCCAGGACCTTCTTTACCTGTAGGTCCAAGAGGACCAGGGACACCTGGGTTTCCCTTACCATCAACGCCGGGAAGACCAGGAGGTCCGCTGTCACCTTTAGTTCCAGGAGCACCAGGAGGTCCGATCGGCCCACCTGCACCTCCCAGACCTGGAATTCCCTTAGGACCTTGGGGACCCTTCTCGCCTGGAAGTCCTCCCTCTCCCTTTGGCCCAGGTAGGCCTGGAATGCCAGGGGCGCCTGGTAACCCTTTGTGTCCGCCTTCCCCTTGGGGTCCTACAGGCCCGGTGGGACCCCTTGGCCCTGGCTCTCCTCCCTCTCCAGGGAAGCCATTCTGACCAGTCAGTCCAGTAGGACCAGGCTCCCCTTGCCCACCAGGCAACCCCTTATGACCTCCTTCTCCAGCCTCGCCTTTTGGCCCTGGTTGACCCAGACCTCCAGGGGGTCCCATAGGGCCAAGGGGACCAGCTGGTCCAATTGATCCAGGCTGTCCTAGCATACCAGGCAGTCCTCCATGGCCCTTGTCTCCCTTTGGTCCTGGGCCTCCGGGCATCCCACCCATCCCCTTATCTCCTTTGGGTCCTGGGAATCCTGGTTTTCCGAATCCAGGCAATCCAGGCTTCCCTGGAAAACCTGGAGGGCCTGGGTGCCCTTTTCCACCGGGCATCCCTGGTTGTCCCGGCAGACCATTCTGGCCAGGTTTTCCCTGACCTGGCAGCCCTGGTGGACCGGGCTCTCCGCCCTCTCCTGCTGGTCCAGCCAGCCCCTGCTCTCCAGGGAGGCCTGGTTTCCCTGGTCCTCCTGGTGGCCCTGACATGCCATTCATTCCAGGCTTGCCCACACCAGGCATCCCTCCCTGTCCTGGAGGTCCAGGAGGTCCTGCTAGTCCTTTGTGGCCTGGCTGTCCTGGCTGTCCAATCCCCTTGTCACCCTTGGGTCCTGGTAATCCTGGTAGTCCCGGCAGGCCCTTGTGTCCTGGCTCTCCTCTGGGTCCTGGTTGTCCTGGCAACCCCCCAGCCCCTAGTTTTCCTATCCCTGGAAGACCTGGAGGACCAGGGGACCCCTGAGGCCCTTGCTGCCCCATCGGACCCTCCCTGCCGCTGTGGCCCAATTCTCCAGGTACTCCTGGCTCTCCCATGCTGCCTGGCTTGCCTGGAATTCCTGGGAGACCTGGTTTTCCTACTCCAGGGAATCCTGGGGGACCAGCGTGGCCTGGTTTTCCTTCCCTTCCTGGCTGTCCTTCCCCGGGAGGTCCTGGAGGCCCAGAGGGACCCTCAGGTCCGGGAGGCCCAGCTGGGCCCTGCTCTCCTGGCAGACCCCCAGGGAGACCTCCCACTGCACCACTGGGGATGGTTTGCCCTGTGGGGGATAAGATGTCCATTCAGTCTAAACATTCCAAGATGGCAGAGTGTGTGTCCTAACTCGAGTTAGGTAATAAACATTGAAGATTGACATAATCTTAATATAAGTAACATACTACTGGCCTACTTTTGACCAGAGCCACATGTCATTTGAGATTGCCCTTCGGTCTCACCTTTATCCTGTCCACCGTTGACTACTCCACCCTTGTGGGGGTTCGCCTTGCCCATGTGCATGGACATCTGTGGGATCTCTTTTCTGTACTGGGGGTACTGCATGTGGGGCATCTCTTTTCCCGGCCAATGCTGCTGAGGGTGCTGCTCCTTACCCCCTATGCCCATGTGGGACAGGTGTGGAGTGGGCTGATGCTGCTGCGGGTGCTGCTTGTGTCTGTAGTACGCCCCCGCGTGGACAAGAGGTAGTACTGCAAGCTGAAGCAGAGCCACTAGGAGAGGGAGGGGGGCGGAGAAGGGAGGCACAACCATGGCCTAGGGAAGACACCAGAGGAGAAGTCTGTTAGACAATCAGTTAGTTGATCAATTGATCACAAAGTAAATCAGTTAATAAAGTGAATCAAATTCACAATGCAAACAATCAAACATTCAGACATGGCGATAAAATCCATAGGCCTATGACTGGTACTATGATTCATACCCTGGTAGACCTTTACATTGCTCTGCCTTCACCTGCTGGACACTAACGTGTAATGCATCCAACATACATTTTGCAGTTATAAACCACCACCAGCACTGGTGGAAAAAGTACACAATTGTCATACTTGAGTAAAAGTCAAGAAGTATATGTTTAGTGAGTCTGCCAGAACATAGGCAGTAGGGATAACCACGTGTTCTCTTGATAAGTGTGAGTTTCACAAATATCCTGTTCTGCTAAACATTCAAAATGTAACGAGTACTTTGGGTTGTCAGGGAAAATGTATGGAGTAAAAAGTACAATAGTAAAAGTAGAAGTTGTCAAAAATATAAATTGTAAATTAAAGTACAGATACCCCAAAAAACTACTAAAGTAGTACTTTCAAGTATTTTTACTTAATTACTATGCACCACTGACCACAAGTCACTCAACACTCAACAAAGGCGCCATCCTTTTTAAACAATAGAACATGAAAAAGGAGTTTGTTGCAGGATGATCTTTTTAAACATGCTCATTCTTACAACAACACTGCTGACTGACTACACGTTACCTTGGATTTCAAACAGCAGAGGAAGCAACATGAGAAAATGACAAATAGCCATTTTACTCAAGATAGGGAGGCAGGAGAAAGTCTTGTCTGTTATTTCTCTTAACATGTTCTTTCTTTCATAAAATAATGAATAATACATTGAGGCTGATTTTGGCTGGGCCGACTGTTAGATAGACTTTTTATGTGGCCCTGACCTTTTACTGTGAACCTCCCAGATCTTCCTATGGGGGCGTTCTATCACAGGAGGTTAGTGGCACCTTAATTGCGGAGGACGGGCTCGTGGTTATGGCTGGAGCGGAATTGGTGGAATGGTATCAAATACATGTTTTCCATGTGTTTGATGCCCTTCCATTCTCTCCATGCAAGCCATTATTATGAGCCCCTCAGCAGCCTCCGCTGTGCTCCATTAAGACCCAGCTACACTATGACATAGATAGATAGTAGATAGTCCTAAAACTGGGAGATGTTGTATCTTGGCTTAGGCCCTTTTTCGTGTTGCTGTAGTCGATTAAGTTTCAAACCATTAAAACACATTTAAAATTCCATGCTAATGTTTGCATTTGATTCTAATAATGAGGATTGTGTGAGAAGTAATACTGACTGATTGGTATGAAGGTTATTATAATTTGGTCTTTTTCTGTTATATTTATATTTGTTTTTTTAATTTGAAATTCAGTTTAGTTTCAGTTAGTTTTTAGTTTCAGTTTTAATGTTAGGGACAGAAAGCATGCTTGGAAAGTTAGGAGCACTTGGGTTGCATAGTTTCTGTGCGTCTTCTGTGATGTCACTTTAACTTTTTAGTGACAGGGGGCAGTAGTAGCCCTGCACATAAACAAGCACATACAACTTGCAAGTATAGGTACACATAAATATAGACAATATACACATTAAATACACATTAAGTCAATTAAAACAAACACATTCTTCATTCATACAAAAATCTTCTATCAGCTGCCTGAATTGGCCTAGGGACTTCAAAGCATCCAACCAAAAGGTATTTCGGGGATTATTCCAAACATAGGGTACCAGGTTTATAAAGGCCGACACCAAAGAAGTCTCCAAATTTAACCAACCATGTGAACGGGTTTGATAACTTGTAATTTTTCATCTTAACAGTGGCATTAGGTAGGTCAGAAGCTTATGGAGCAGGGATTTGTAAATAAGAAGAGCATAACGATGTGATCTGCTTGACTTTAAAGAGGCCCAGCCAAACTTTTGGTAAAGGATGCAGTGATGAGTAATAAAATTGTTTCCTGTGATAAAACGAAGGGTGCTATGATAAATGGAATCCAGGGGTTTAAGAGTAGTGGCAGCTGCAATTTGATTAATAGTATCACCATAATTGAGAACAGGTAGAAAGGTTGATTAATAGTATCACCATAATTGAGAACAGGTAGAAAGGTTGATAAATAGTATCACCATAATCAAGAACAGGTAGAAAGATTGATTGCACAATCTGCTTCCTGCTGACTAAAGAGAGGCAAGATCTAAAAAAAAGTTTCTAAAAAACCCCCCCAAAAACATGCTTTTAAAATAACACAACCGTTATTTTAAAGGCATGGGAACCGGTTAATAACATTATTTTATGTTCAGGACATTTTTTCCCAGTACCACAAAAAATGCAACCAAGGGCCTATGCAAAGCCCTCCCTCGTTCAATCAGAATTTCTTCCACTGTCTGCCTGTCACCTGAATATCTTTGCCAGTGTGTGTGCTTGTAGGCTACCTGCCCATCCCCCTCCGACGCATAGCTGCCGCCTACTGAAGTTACAAGCCCCGCCCCCTACAAAGCATAGCTGTAGTCTACTGAAGTTACAAGCCCCGCCCCTTCCAAAGCATAGCTGTAGTCTACAAGCCCCGCCCCCTCCGACGCATAGCTGTAGTCTACTGAAGTTACAAGCCCCGCCCCTTCCAAAGCATAGCTGTAGTCTACAAGCCCCGCCCCCTCCGACGTATAGCTGTAGTCTACTGAAGTTACAAGCCCCGCCCCTTCCAAAGCATAGCTGTAGTCTACAAGCCCCGCCCCCTCCGACGCATAGCTGTAGTCTACTGAAGTTACAAGTCCCGCCCCCCTCCAAAGCATAGCTGTAGCGTTGTGATTCAGAAGATAGGGAGAGAGATTTTTTAAATAGAGAAGAATGCATTAACTTTTTAATGCTAGTTAGGGATACTATAGTTATTACATTTCACATTGGATTTATTATCTACAAAAAGCTAAGATGTGTTTTTAATTCTGGTTCCACTCTGCACACACAAGCTTATTAGCTAGCTTATCGTTAAGCCAACTCTTGAGTTCAAAGACATTCAAAGTTCCTCCATAGAAGCCGCTCCTCCGTAGGTATAATCCTGTGGGCCTAATTCAGATAATGAATGTCATCACAAGATGCCCAGTGCTTCAAGCCAAGCCTCCTCCTCCTCCCTCTCTCCCCACCCGAAACATTTCAAATGCATCTGGAGCCCTACTCGTCTTGTTCTTCTTATGATATGGCGGTCCGCAAACAACGGTAGAGGTGCATGCCGCCACCTACTGGATGGGCTGAAAACTGATCAACTTGAATGCTAAATAATAGGGAGAAGGGAAGGGTGAAAAAATATACTTCTAATATTCAAAAGTAAACCAAAATAACTAAAACTACTCCTTCAGTTAGATTGAAATGTCTACTCAGATCCCTACACAGGCTCAGGAACCTGGGAGGGGGGACCTCTTCATTCCGTATTCCCTGTAACATTTAGGCTGTAAAGTCCTGGAGATACAGAAATCTTTTTGCCACCTTCACAATGTCTAGTTTCTTAGATTTTATATCAGTTTGTCCAGTGCATTTCATCACTTGCGCAATAAACGCAACAAAATCCACCTACTTCACTGTTAATGTTTCAGGATCCTTCTCCTGAATGGAATTCACTGCAGGCTGTGGGCCATCCACTACCATCTCATCTCCACTCGTTCCTTCAGCTATTTTCACTGCCTCCACATAGGAGACCTGCTGGATAGCCCTGATCTTAGCTACTGCAACCTCCTTCATCCTTACAGGGCACTCTGGGAACTCAGGAACGTGATTCCCATTACAATTACAGCAACGTGCTTCATCGGACTCTTCAACTGCGACATATTTATTCCTTTGACACTTGTCACACTGCAGTGTCTTCTGTACATATGGTCTCGCTGCAAATCTCACATACCCAAGTTTCACGAGTCAGAAGAAACTCTTGATCAAACGACAACAAAACCGATATGATTTCCTCTTTCTTTCGATCTATAATTCAGGTCAGTAGACGTGCATCTGCCATTTCTGGCATGTTCTTCCAAAGCCACGAAGCCTCGATATCCTTCAAAACGCCAGAGATGACACCTTTAATCGGTGTCCTACTCTGAAAATCATAGCTTTCCACATCATATGTTGATATTTGTAGAGCCACAACGCTTCCTCCTTTTGTTCTTTTGACTGACAAAATCTCCATTCCCTCAAGCCCTTGTCCTTCCAGCTCTCCACGTGCCCTACACTTGTCTAAAGCTGGAAAGGGTTACAAAAGTATCTCTAAAAGCCTTGATGTTCATCAGTTCACAGTAAGAAATTGAGAAATTCAGCACTGTTGCTACTCACCCTAGGAGTGGCCAACCTGCAAAGATGACTGCAAGAGCACAGCGCTGAATGCTCAATGAGGTTAAGAAAAATTTTAGAGTGTCAGCTAAAGACTTACAGAAATCTCTTGAACATTCTACCATCTCTGTTGACGAGTCTACTATACGTAAAACACTAAACAAGAAGGGTGTTCATGGGAGGACACCACGGAAGAAGCCACTGCTATCCAAAAAAAACATTGCTGCACGTCTGAAGTTTGCAAAAGTGCACCTGGATGTTCCACAGCGCTACTGGCAAAATATTCTGTGGACAGATGAAACTATAGTTGAGTTGTTTAGATGGAACACACAACGCTATGTGTGGAGTTAAAAAGGCACAGCACACCAACATCAAAACCTCATCCCAACTGTAAAGTATGGTGGAGGGAGCATCATGGTTTGGGGCTGCTTTGCTGCCTCAGGGCCTGGACAGCTTGCTAACATTGACGGAAAAATGTATTCCCAAGTTTATCAAGACATTTTGCAGGAGTATGTTAGGCTACCTGTCCGCCAATTGAAGCTCAACAAAAGTTGGGTGACGCAACATGACAACGACCCAAAACACAGAAGTAAATCAACAACAGAACGGCTTCAACAGAAGAAAATACGCCTTCTGGAGTGACCCAGTCAGAGTCCTGACCTCAATCCAATTGAGATGCAGTGGCATGACCTCAAGAGAGCAGTTCACACCATACCTCCCAAGAATATTGCGTAACTGAAACAGTTTTGTAAAGCGGAATGGTCCAAAATTCCTCCTGACCTTTGTGCAAGTCTGATCCAAATCTACAGAAAGCTTTTGGTTGAGGTTATTGCTGCCAAAGGAGGGTTAACCAGTTATTAAATCCAAGGGTTCACATACTTTTCCCACCCTGCACTGTGCATGTTTACACTGTGTGTTCAATAAAGACATGAAAACGTATAATTGTTTGTGTTATTAGTTTAAGCAGACTGTGTTTGTCTATTGTTATGACCTAGATGAAGATCAGATCAAATTTGATGACAAATTTATGCAGAAATCCAGGTATTTCCAAAATGGTTCACATACTTTTTCTTGCCAATGTATGTAAACAACTCACTGAGCTATAGCTTGCCGGTTCTGTAGCAAGCTGCTCTATCTGCACTGCATGATTGGTGAAGTAATTTAACGTTGAGCTAAAAGTAAAAAAATATTTCAGAGATTTTTTAAAGGAAAAACATAAACCGGTACTGTTTTGGGTTCGAACCGGTTCAGAACTTTATTTTGCTGGTCGGAACAAAAACAAATAATGGTACTCTTCAGAACGAAACGATTGGAAAATAATTTTGTTTCAAACCCCTGGCACACACTGGTTGAATCAACATTGTTTCCACGTCATTTCAATGAAATTACGTTGAACCAACGTTGAATTGACATCTGTGCCCGGTCGATAGTAGCTTGTTAAACTACTGTATATTTTCAGAGTATCTTCCCCAACACTGGTCTATTCATAGTTCAAACTTTCTGAAGAGAAATACAAAATAATTGCTGATTTCTGAGTTTTTTTGGTGTTTACAGTAGGGTTCCTGCAAAGCCTTTGAACCGTAGAAGCTTTATTTATAAGCGTATCATTTTAGAATAACTAGGCTAGTGCTTCAAAATACTAATTGACCTAAGGCAACTCGGAAGGGATATCCCTGGCCACTTCACATGGTTGGGAAAAACACCTCGGCTAACATAAGTCCTTTTAGGTGACCCTAGAAGTCCACCAAAAAGAGTGTCCACCTGATCTGTGTGTTTTCCGGGTGTGTGTGGTGCATAGATAAAAGAGTGTGTGTGTTAGCATGTATCAGGTTGTGTACTGCGTGTCAGTCATTGGTCATTTTACAGCAGCGAGAGGTATTTTTCTCACCTTAAAGCCAAGTGGAAATAAAAACACTTCAGTGCCCACAACCTCCGACCCCATCACTCTCTGAGATGCTTTCTTCTCCTACACGCATCTGTTTGAGGCTGCTGTATGTACATGAGAGGAACTACAATGCGTGTGTGTGTGTGTGTGTGTGTGTGTGTGTTGATGCGTCTGGTTTTTTTTCTTCTCATTTTCACTCACATCCAGGACCCAGAAGAGGCTTCTAACAAGCAGAGCTCGGGTCAAACAGACAGAAGAGCGGTCCAACGAGTCAGTCCTCCAGACCACCACCTAGTCTTATACTCATGTTCTCCCTCCTGTGCGTCTCCTCTGAAGGTAAATAACACAGACAGACATTTGGGTTTTCTTTGGTTTAGTTTAGTTTATTAATTCGAACATTTAAAAAAAACAAGCAAACATAAAACTTGAAAATGTCTTACATGCACATGAGTTAAATCATGGAGGATACCACACAATAAAGTCTGGGACTTATTTCCATTGTTAAATCATGGAGGATACCACACAATAAAGTCTGGGACTTATTTCCATTGTTAAATCATGGAGGATACCACACAATAAAGTCTGGGACTTATTTCCATTGTTAAATCATGGAGGATAACACACAATACAGTCTGGGACTTATTTCCATTATTAAATCATGGAGGATACCACACAATAAAGTCTGGGACTTATTTCCATTGTTAAATCATGGAGGATAACACACAATACAGTCTGGGACTTATTTCCATTGTTAAATCATGGAGGATAACACACAATACAGTCTGGGACTTATTTCCATTGTTAAATCATGGAGGATACCACACAATAAAGTCTGGGACTTATTTCCATTGTTAAATCATGGAGGATACCACACAATAAAGTCTGGGACTTATTTCCATTGTTAAATCATGGAGGATAACACACAATACAGTCTGGGACTTATTTCCATTGTTAAGTCATGGAGGATACCACACAATACAGTCTGGGACTTATTTCCATTGTTAAATCATGGAGGATACCACACAATAAAGTCTAGGTTGGTAGCCTGGCGGGTAGGAGCGTTGGGACGGTAATCGAAAGGTTGCTGGATCAAATCCCTGAGCTGATAGATTAAAAATCGGTCATTCTGCCCCTAACCAAGGCAGTTAACCCACTGTTCCCTGGGTGCTGATGACATGGAGGTCAATTAAGGCAGCCTTCCCCACCTCTCTGATTAAGAGGGGTTGGGTTAAATGCGGAAGATGTATTCAGTTGTACAACTGACAAGGTATTCCCCTTTCCCAGTACAGTTAAAAAATGTGATCTTATTTCCATTGTGGTCCTCTGATGCAGCTAGGGTAGGAGTGTGTGTGTGTGTGTTTCTCTGTCTTTTTCTATTTGAGCTTTAAACAAAGGCAGTCCTGATCCTGTCTAGATGGGCCAGAGGGACGGGATTCCGCTCTGTGGTTGGGTTTGAGTCAGGCCGACTGATTCTAGGAGAGGTGGTAATGCTTTATTTTGCATTATTATTTTTATTTCTAAGAAAAAAGGTTTCCAAAAGGGTTCTTCGGCTGTCCCCATTGGATAACCCTTTTTGGTTCCAGGTAAAACTAGTTTTGCTTCCATGTAAAAACCTCTCTGGAAAGGGTTCTACATGGAAGCCAAAATGGTTCTACTTGGAACCAAAGGGTTCTACCTGGAATTAGAAAGGGTTCTTCAAAGGTTTCTCTGATGGGGACAGCCGAAGAACCCTTTTAGGTTCTAGATAGCACCTTACTTTCTCAGAGTGAACTGGTATATAGTATTAACTAAGAGATTGTGGGTTCTAGCCCCATGCCATCCAACCTCTGTCCACCAACACCAGCCCCATTCCAAGCCCTAGCCCCAGCTCCAGCCGTATACCTGTGCCACAGGAGGCTGGTGATGGGTGGATGGCTCATAATAATGTCTGGAATGGAGTAAATGGAACGGTATCGAACGCATGGAAACCATGTGTGGGATGTACTTGATACCATTCCATTTATTATATTCCTGCTATTACTATGACCCCGTCCTCTCAAAGTAAGGTTCCACCAGCCGCCTGTGACCTATACCCATATCCCATCCCCTCTCTCCTAATTCCAGTTGCAACCCTTTTCCCCCACAACCAACACTCAGCCACAGACTCAGCCCCAGGCCCTAGCCCTACCCCAGCCTCATGCCCTACCCCAGCCCCAGCCCCAGGCCCTAGCCTTACACCAGCCCCAGGACCTAGCCCTACCCCAGCCTCATGCTCTACCCCAGCCCCAGGCCCTAGCCTTACACGAGCCCCCGGCCCTAGTCCTACACCAGCCCCAGACCCTAGCCCTACACCAGCCCCCGGCCCTAGCCCTGCCCCAGGCCCTAGCCCTACTCCAGCCTCATGCCCTACCCCAGCCCCAGGCCCTAGCCTTACACCAGCCCCTGGCCCTAGCCCTACACCAGCCCCAGGCCCTAGCCCTACCCCAGGCCCTAGTCCTAGTCCTAGCCCTACCCCAGCCCCAGGCCCTAGCCTTACCCCAGCCCCCGGCCCTAGCCCTACACCAGCCCCAGGCTCTAGCCCTACCCCAGCCCCAGCCTCAGCCCTACCCCTAGCCCTACCCCAGCCCCTAGCCCTACCCCAGCCCCAGCCTCAGCCCTACCCCTAGCCCTATCCCTTCCCCAGCCCTACCCAAGCCCTACCCCTAGCCCTACCCCAGACCCAGCCCTAACCCTACCCCAGACCTACCCCTACCCCAGCCCCAGCCCTACCCCAGCCCCTAGCCCTACCCCAGCCCCAGCCACAGACCCAGACACTAGTCCTACCCCAGCCCAGCCTCAGCCCTACCCCTACCCCTAGCCCTGCCCCAGCCCTACCCCAGCCCTACCCCTAGCCCTGCCCCAGCCCTACCCCAGCCCTACCCCCAGCCCTACCCCAGGCCTACCCCTAGCCCTACCCCAGACCCAGCCCTAACCCTACCCCAGACCTACCCCTACCCCAGCCTCAGCCCTATCCCTAGACCTACCCCAGCCCCAGCTCTATACACTAGCTCACCTATGATGGATGACAACTGAGTTGACCCTTGACCTTTTCTCAGGCGGCTGGCGATTCTAACGCGACTATGCCACCCTCTCTCCCCCCGCGGGAGCCGGCCATCTCCTGCCTTTAAAGGGTGCCCGTCTCGTTTCCGTGTCAATGGGAGCCAGACGTGCCAAAGAGCCCTCGCTCTACATCCTTATTTCTTTCTTGGCTCTCAACGCCTGCGATATGGAAATAGATCCATCAAAGAACCAAAACATGGAGTGGGAGAAGTGGGGGGGCAGTGGTGATCTCACTGCAAAGTGTGACTTCACACCCTTGTCCACAGAATGGATCTACCACCCACATGCATCCCCATATGAATACATACACGACCCATATGGGCTCCCGAGTGGCGCCGCAGTCTGAGGCATTGTATCTCAGTGCTAGAGGTGTCACTACAGACCCTGGTTTGATCCCAGGCTATATCACAACCGGCCATGATTGGGAGTCCCATAAGGTGGTGCACAATTTAGCCCAGCGTCGTCTGGGTTAGGGTTTGGCTGGGGTAGATACTGGCAAATTCAATTTTTTTGTGTGGAACAACATATTATGTGTTTGGAGGGGATGGGGGGGGGGAGACCCAGACACATAGGTGGATGAAGAGGCTCTAGACTAATAGCCTCATTCATTACTGCTGGTTCAATGTGTGTGTGTGTGTGTGTGTGTGTGTGTGTGCGTGCGTGCGTGCGTGCGAGCACATGTATCCAGTATGGCGTAGACAGAACATTCTAGACTCTGGTCCAGTAGAGGTGGACTGAGGACATGCTCTGTTAGCTGGTATAGCAGAATTGAGAGATTATAGATGATCATGTATGTTATGTTCAGTTTTGGCCATCCACGCCTGGCTTGGGTCGCACTGCTAATGACACATGTCTTTTATGATACAGTCACATTTAAGCCATTTAGCAGACTCTTGTATACAGAGTGATTTGGAGTGTGCATTCAAGTAAGAAAGCCGGAACTGCAACATAATACCAACCTTATTGCAGCTTTTCAGGACCAAGGTTGGGAGAAATGCCTTGGTGCTGATACATTCCACAGGTCACTTTAATTGTCACACACACGTCCGTCACCAAATTGCAACTCAGAGAGTAAATAGATTCAGCTGACGTGTTTAAGAGTGGGAATGTGTTTGGGGGTTTTGTGGGGTAGGTGCAAACTTTCGCTGGCTGTCCATTATTAATATGCCATGTGCAGTGACAGACTGAGCTCGTCGCCTCATTTTAACAAAGGATCAACTGTACGAGAACAGGTAGAGTACATACCATCTGACAGAAAGCATTAAAATGACCCAAAGTGATATACATTTCTACAGTATATTATGGCCATCATTAACTTAAACCATAGTGTATGTGTGTGTATATCTGCATACTGTATGTGTGTGCATATGTGCGTGTGTGTGTACGTGTGTGTATGCCCGCCTGTGTGTAAGCGTGTGTGTGTGTAAGCGTGTGTGTGTGTGTAAGCGTGTGTGTGTGTAAGTGTGTGTGCGTGTAAGCGTGTGTGCGTGTGTGTGTGTAAGTGTGTGTGCGTGTGTAAGCGTGTGTGTGTGTGTAAGCGTGTGTGTGTGTAAGTGTGTGTGTGTGTGTGCGTGTGTGTGTGTGTAAGTGTGTGTGCGTGTGTAAGCGTGTGTGTGTGTGTAAGCGTGTGTGTGTGTAAGCGTGTGTGTGTGTAAGCATGTGTGTGTGTAAGCGTGTGTGTGTGTGTAAGCGTGTGTGTGTGTAAGTGTGTGTAAGTGTGTGTGCGTGTAAGCGTGTGTGCGTGTAAGCATGTGTGTGTGTGTGTAAGCGTGTGTGTTTGTACACGTGTTTGCGTGTTTGTCACGGGCCACACTCGGGAAGGTGGGAAACATTTTGACAGAACATAACAGATACAGAACATGATTTCTGTTAAGTGTCAGACATGCCCTGTTGTCATGGAGATGTCATGACAAGTCAGAGTTTGGACACAGATAGAACAATGAGACAGGTATTTCACCGGGTGCAAAAGCTAATTGAGTTCACAGAGTAGGCGTTCCCTAACGGAAATATGCAGATAAAAGGATCTCGCGCCAATAGGATCTCACTAGCTTGTGCTTGGCTCTACCCATCTTCTTGCTTGTTCTGCCCACTATGACTCATTTGTTCCCATTGGAAATGACAAGCTGTGGTCTATCTTGGTTTAGTTGTAAAAAATCTTTGATTTAGATGAGCAGCAAATGTAACCATAACAATGTGGAACAGACAGGATTTCACAGAGTTCTCCCTAGCTGTCAGACACGTGTAGACCTACATTATGCGAGTCCTGCTGTATTAAGGAAGTTGTAGGGTGGGCAACCTCAAGACATGATGCAGCTTGGTTCCAAAAAGTATTGGCTACGCTATGCAACACACCCGTCATTCACTGGCATTGTATTTAGCTACAGGATCCACTGAATAAGGTCCTTTCAAACTGCTTCCAGGAAATCAATGTACAGAAATGTCAGTTTGGCTTAGAGTAGCCTCGGACACCCAGGCTTCGCTCACGTAGTAAAGTCAACGAGACGCGATTTGGATGGCCCCTTGTGACTATAGGGTTTCGAAGGAAGCGCCGCCCTCTTGGTCACACTGACCTACTATTAGCTTGTCATTAGACAAGATGACATTGTTCCTAACCTATAGCCCCCTCAGTTTGACTGTCTGAATGATTATGTGGTGGGTTCAGGGTGGAAAAGTCTTGAGATCCTCCTCACCCTCACAGAGGATCGCACACACAGTCACACAGTCACTCACTCAGTCACTCACTCACTGTCACTCACTCACTCACTCACTCACTCACTCACTCACTCACTCACTCACTCACTTACTCAGTCTGTGGTCCTGCCTGTTAACCACATGTGGATTTCACCTGATCTGCCTGCCCAAGACTCACAAAACAATTATTCAAAGCTTTCTGATGTATGCGTGGGTGAGTGTGCGTGGGTGAGTGTGTGTGGGTGAGTGTGCGTGGGTGAGTGTGCGTGGGTGAGTGTGCGTGGGTGAGTGTACGTGGGTGAGTGTGCGTGGGTGAGTGTGCATGGGTGAGTGTGCGTGGGTGAGTGTGCGTGGATGAGTGTGTGTGGGTGAGTGTGCGTGGGTGGGTGAGTGTTACTGTGGGTGAGTGTGTGTGGGTGAGTGTGTGTGGGTGAGTGTGTGTGGGTGAGTGTGCGTGGGTGAGTGTGCGTGGGTGAGTGTGCGTGGGTGAGTGATCCAGTGTCTCTTTAGCCTTTTACTGCACTGAGCTAAATCAGGGTCACACAGAGTGTTTCTCGGTAGTCTTAAACAAATCTACTTTGAAACTAAAGTAGACACCTCACACACATGTTATGGGCTTAAAAGAAGAAGACACCTGAACCATGTCAGGTATAGAGCCGAAATGTATTACATTTTCAGTTTGTATCACAATATTACACTTGATATACGTCACAGAAGACTGAAATATAACAAAATTGTTTGACATAGAAACATCAGATTTTCCAGGTTTTTTGTAAATAACGTTGGTTAATTATGAAATGATGAAAATGATTAAGAACATTCCAGCCATGAGGCCACTACAGGGGGATTTGGTCTTTTGACTGCAGGAAAGGGCTACCAGGGTTGTTCAGGGTTGCATCAGTTACACAAGTCAGAATGGCTTGGCTGTTTACAACTGGGATGCTTGTATTTCTGTTAACATTGACAGCGTCACTCTCTCTTCCACATAAGATGTGTTTCCGATGTTTAAAAATGATAAAACTATCTGTAACAATGACGCAGTACTGTCTGACATGCACAAGCTGTGTTTTACAAAGAATGCTAAAAGTGTAAGCTATTGCAATATGAACTTTGTTGGTGTGTAGTCAAAACATGCATGATCTAATTGTTTGTAATGCCAACAGCTGTAAAAACAGAAGTGACCAGTGGGGGAAAAAGAGAGGGAGGAGAAGAAGGAGAAGAAGAGGGAGGAGAGGGAGGAGAAGAAGAGAGAGGAGAGGGAGGAGAAGAAGAGAGAGGAGAGGGAGGAGAAGAAGAGAGAGGAGGGGGAGGAGAAGAAGAGAGAGGAGAGGGAGGAGAAGAAGAGACAGGAGGGGGAGGAGATGAAGAGAGAGGAGGGGGAGGAAAAGAAGAGAGAGGAGGGGGAGAAGAAGAGAGAGGAGGGGGAGGATAAGAAGAGAGAGGAGAGGGAGGAGAAGAAGAGAGAGGAGAGGGAGGAGAAGAAGAGAGAGGAGAGGGAGGAGAAGAAGAGAGAGGAGAGGGAGGAGAAGAAGAGAGAGGAGGGGGAGGAGAAGAAGAGAGAGGAGGGGGAGGAGAAGAAGAGAGAGGAGAGGGAGGAGAAGAAGAGACAGGAGGGGGAGGAGATGAAGAGAGAGGAGGGGGAGGAAAAGAAGAGAGAGGAGGGGGAGAAGAAGAGAGAGGAGGGGGAGGATAAGAAGAGAGAGGAGGGGGAGAAGAAGAGAGAGGAGGGGGAGGAGATGAAGAGAGAGGAGGGGGAGGAAAAGAAGAGAGAGGAGGGGGAGAAGAAGAGAGAGGAGGGGGAGGAGAAGAAGAGAGAGGAGGGGGAGGAAAAGAAGAGAGAGGAGGGGGAGAAGAAGAGAGAGGAGGGGGAGGAGAAGAAGAGAGAGGAGGGGGAAGTGTGTGTGTTAGTGAGTGTGTGCTAGTGAGTGTGTGTGTTAGTGAGTGTGTGTGTGTGTGTGTGTGTGTTAGTGAGTGTGTGTGTGTTAGTGAGTGTGTGTGTTAGTGAGTGTGTGTGTGTGTTAGTGAGTGTGTGTGCGTGTGTGTGTTAGTGAGTGTGTGTGTGTAAGTGAGTGTGTGTTAGTGAGTGTGTGTGTGTGTTAGTGAGTGTGTGTGCGTGTGTGTGTTAGTGAGTGTGTGTGTGTAAGTGAGTGTGTGTTTGTGAGTGTGTGTGTGTGTGTGTGTGTGTGTTAGTGAGTGTGTTAGTGAGTGTGTGTTAGTGAGTGTGTGTTAGTGAGTGTGTGTTAGTGAGTGTGTGTTAGTGAGTGTGTGTTAGTGAGTGTGTGTGTGTGTTAGTGAGTGTGTGAGTGTGTTAGTGAGTGTGTGTGTGTGTTAGTGAGTGTGTGTGTGTAGTGAGTGTGTGTGTGTGTGTTAGTGAGTGTGTGTGTGTGTTAGTGAGTGTGTGTGTGTGTTTGTGAGTGTGTGTGTGTGTTAGTGAGTGTGTGTGTGTGTTAGTGAGTGTGTGTGTGTGTTAGTGAGTGTGTGTGTGTGTGTTAGTGAGTGTGTGTGTGTGTTAGTGAGTGTGTGTGTGTGTTAGTGAGTGTGTGTGTGTGTTAGTGAGTGTGTGTGTGTGTTAGTGAGTGTGTGTTAGTGAGTGTGTGTTAGTGAGTGTGTGTTAGTGAGTGTGTGTGTGTGTTAGTGAGTGTGTGTGTGTGTTAGTGAGTGTGTGTGTGTGTTAGTGAGTGTGTGTGTGTGTTAGTGAGTGTGTGTGTGTGTTAGTGAGTGTGTGTTAGTGAGTGTGTGTTAGTGAGTGTGTGTTAGTGAGTGTGTGTTAGTGAGTGTGTGTTAGTGAGTGTGTGTTTGTGTGTTACAGTGTTTGTGTTGCATTTTATACATGTCTATTTATGAATGGTCCCCCCTTGCACGAGTGTTCGTGCACACACACACACACACACACACACACACACACACACACGAGCCAAGTACAAAGCTGAGCACTATAAAGCACTCTCCATCCAAAACATCTCTCTTCCTCCAGAAAGAGACAGAAATAACTCCATCTACTCGTCCTCCTCTACCTTTAGACTCATCTGTCTGTTCTCCTCCCTCCTTTTTTTTGTCTTCCACTCTTCCTCCACAGACGTCTTCCCTGTCTCCTATTCTTCCTCTCTATCTAAATGAGCAAACACGTCTATTCCCCTCTCCCCCTTCCTTCTTCTCATCCCTCTCTTTTCCTTAGAGAGAGGGGCAGAGGAGGGAGAGGGGAAGAAGAGAGAGCAGCAGAGAGAGGGTGAGAGGGAAAGAGGAGGTAGAGAGAGGCGGGCTGGTGTTAGAGGTGAGAGAGGGTGTGAGAGGAGAAAATGAGAGGAGCGATGAGTAATGAAAGGAAGAGACAGTACAGTATGAGTACAGGAATGATCCCTGTACAGGCCCTTACTCTGACAACACTGTTGGATCCTACTGGATGTTAAAATCACTAACTGGGGAATGACTGTCAAAGCCTACTGAGCATGTCCAAAAAAATACTGGGCCTTCCGATTCCGCTCTCCACCACACGCACGCACGCACACACACACACACACACACACACACACAGGCCCCGTTAGACACAGCTGTGACACTAAACAACCAAACTGTGTTTACAGATTCCCTCACTCCGTTTGTCAGTCTCTCGCTCTCACTTTCTCATCTGAATGCAGTGAATTCCTTCAGTTTTAAATCTCTTAACACTAAGTTAGAGGTGTATGGTTGCACAAACATGCCCTTTACCTACCACAAACACACACACACACACACACGCGCACACACACACGCACATGCACACACACACACACACACACACACACACACACACACACACACACACACACACACACACACACACACACACATGATCTGATCTGCAGTGTCGGAGGGGTCATCATCATTTTAGAACGCTCTTTGACCTTTCTGTTCTTAGTCGGCCTTTCTGACCCTGTACCTCCTGTGTCCACTTGAAGGGAGGGGGTATGCAGAATGTGTTTTTAGTTGATTTGTTCAACTATAGGTGGGTATATACCTGTGCACAGCGAGGTGTCCCACTGGGAAAAAAACTGGTTGAATCAACTTTGTTTCCACATCATTTCAACCCAAAGAATCTACGTGATGACATTGAATCAATGTGGAAAACTGATTGGATTTGCAAATCTAATGATATGGTGACTTGTTGTTGCCTCACAGAATAATAGCATAACTGGACATTCACTTTTAATGACAAACCAATGGACCGATGAGCTTTCCAGTGAGAGGACACCATCCACTTCAACCAATGAGCTGTCATTTTTCCAGGGAGAAATAGCTCTTGTCAGCCAGTGACAGTGTTTGACCTGGGCTCTTTTCTCACCAAACTGCTGCACCTGCCCCCATCACACAGACCTGACAGTTTGGCTTCATCTCTCTGCCATGCACACATCTCACAGCCTACACATAGACATGTACGTTCACTCACACACACACATGCACACACACATGCTCCTGCGTACACACACACACACACGCCTTCCACACAAGCAATCTTTCACAGATACCCACATTCCATTTCCCTGGGGATGGCAACTTTTAGCAGAAGAAGAGAATCGGGCAAACCCAGTAGGGGGCACTGTCACTACATACCCTGGGACACCAACTTCCCGCTGCCCAGGCTTCCCCCGGCTCACACTCTGTCCACCAATAATACTATGATCTACTTCACTGTTCAACGCTTTGGTAGCATCCTCTGTCTGAAACATGTACTGTATGACAACAAAGCATATTTGAATTGAACGTAAAATGCATCACAGAAGTCTGTGACCTCTGCATGTGAAGCAGCCACAGTGAACACAGACAACACTTAATGGTACTTAAGCTTTACAAGGAAAACCAAGCTAATTGTTCAAACAGTCTAGCTGACTGATTCCCATTTACTCCAAACTGCCAAGATACCCAATAACATCCAAGAACAACTCCATTTGAAGTGAACCAAAGTTTATTGGTGCTACCCTAAAACGATTTAGTTTCATTGAAATACAAAGGAAGAATTGGATTTTACTGGACTATTTAAAGTGCCTTTAGAAATTATTCACACCCCTTGACTTTTTCCACATTTTGTTGTGTTAAAAAAGTGTTACATTTAGATGTTGTGTCACTGGCCCACACACAATACCGAAGTGGAATTATGTTTTTAGAAATTTTTACAAAATAATAAAAAATGGAAAGATGAAATGTCTTGAGTCAATAAGTAAGTATTCAACCCCTTTGTCACAGCAAGCCTAAGTAAGTTCAGGAGTAAAAATGGGCTTAACAAATCGCAAAATAAGTTGCATGGACATGGTTTTTGAATGACTTACCCCATCTCTGTACCTCAACCATACAACTATCTGTAACGTCTCTCAGTCGAGCAGTACATTTCAAACACAGATTTAACCACAAAGACCAAGGAGAGTTTCCAATGTCTCACAAAGAAGGGCACATATTGGTAGATGGGTAAAAAAAAAAGAAGCAGATATTCAATATCCCTTTGAACATGGTGAAGTTATTAATTACACTTTGGATGGAGTAGCAATACACCCAGTCACAACAAAGGTACAGGTGTCCTTCCTAACTCAGATGCTGAAGGGGAAGGAAATCGTTCAGGGATTTCACCAAGAGGCCAATGGTGACTTTAAAACAGTTACAGAGTTTAATTAATGGCTGCGATAGGAGAAAACTTAGGATGGATCAACAACATTGTAGTTACTCCACAATACTAACCTAAATGACAGAGTGAAAAGAAGGAAGCTTGTATAGAATAAAAGGAATTCACTTAATGTCCTGAATACATGTCCTGAATACAATGTTTTCAAGCATGGTGGTGGCTGCATCATGTTAAGGGTATGCTTGTCATCGGCAAGGACTAGGGAGTTTTTTAGGATAAAAAGTAACGGAATAGAGCTAGGCACAGTCAAAATCCGAGAGAAAAACCTGATTCAGTCTGCTTTCCAACACTCACTGGGAGATAAATTCCCCATTCAACAGGATAATAACCTAAATCACAAGGCCAAATATAAACTGGAGTAGCTTACCAAGATGACATTGAATGTTCCTCAGTGGCCAAGATACAGTTTTGATTTAAATCAGCTGGTAAATCTATGGCAAGTCTTGAAAATATCTCTCTAGCAATGATCAACAACCAACTTGACAGAGCTTGTACAATCTAGGTCTGCAAAGCTCTTAGATTTACCCAGAAAGACTCACAGCTGTAATCGCTACCAATGGTGATTTTAACATGCATTGACTCAAGGGTACTTATGTAAATTAGATATTTATGTATTTCATGTTGTATACATTTGCTAAAAACATGTTTTCACTTTGTCATTATGGGGTATTGTGTGTAGATGGGTGAGAAAAATGTTATCCATTTTGAATTGAGGCTGTAACAGAACAAAATGTGGAATAAGTCAAGGGTATTAATAATTTCAGAAGGCACTGTACAATCATGTAGAACCAGTCCTGATATGAAAAACACGCTGAGGAAATATTATGGATATCATCACAGAGCAACAAAAAACAACGACAAGGAACACCACTCTATAGAAAGACTTCAGTCTACAACTCTGGTTCTGATCATTCCAAAATACACTCAAAGGCAATCAACCTGTCAACTGTTCCTAAATGACCAGTGCTGGTTGAACAAATACAAACACATTGCATATACAGACACATAAACCAAGTGCCAAGATGTCAACCTGAACTTAACTATACGTTTTTTTGTTTTACATGCATCTAAAAAGCTTCATTTATTACAGCATTCACCCTTGTAATCTGACATTATGAAAAAGATGCTAAGGCTGGAGAATTGGAAGGTGCCTTACCTTTCTCTGTGAGTGGCCGTTTAAAGGGGGAATAATCACTGCAGTCAGACAGATGGATGTACAGAGACAACCCTGGGTTATGAGCTCCGAACAGCATCACGGCATGGACCTGTCTTATATCTACTACTGGGAGGAGTCAGGGGAAGAAGAGCGCAGAGAGAGAGAGCGAGAGAGAGGGGGGAGAGCAAGAGAGGGGGGAGAGGGCAAGAGAGGGGGGCAATAGAGAGAGTGGGGGGAGAGGGCGAGAGACAGAGAGAGGGAGGAGGGATGGAAAGAGAATGAGTGGGGGGAACGGGCAAGAGAGAGAGAATGGGGAAAGAGAGAGTAGAGAGAGAGAGAGAAAGAGGGGGGAAAGAAAGTGAGAAAAGGGTAGAGAATAACAGGTGGAAGAGTGCAGACTTCAATAAGAATAATGGGTGGAAGAGTCCAGACTTCAGTAAGAATAATGGATGGAAGAGAGCAGACTTCAGTAAGAATAATGGATGGAAGAGTGCAGACTTCAGTAAGAATAATGGATGGAAGAGTGCAGACTTCAATAAGAATAATGGGTGGAAGAGTCCAGACTTCAGTAAGAATAATGGATGGAAGAGAGCAGACTTCAGTAAGAATAATGGATGGAAGAGTGCAGACTTCAGTAAGAATAATGGATGGAAGAGTGCAGACTTCAATAAGAATAATGGATGGAAGAGTGCAGACTTCAGTAAGAATAATGGATGGAAGAGAGCAGACTTCAGTAAGAATAATGGATGGAAGAGTGCAGACTTCAGTAAGAATAATGGATGGAAGAGAGCAGACTTCAGTAAGAATAATGGATGGAAGAGTGCAGACTTCAGTAAGAATAATGGATGGAAGAGTGCAGACTTCAGTAAGAATAATGGATGGAAGAGTGCAGACTTCAATAAGAATAATGGGTGGAAGAGTCCAGACTTCAGTAAGAATAATGGATGGAAGAGAGCAGACTTCAGTAAGAATAATGGATGGAAGAGTGCAGACTTCAGTAAGAATAATGGATGGAAGAGTGCAGACTTCAATAAGAATAATGGATGGAAGAGTGCAGACTTCAATAAGAATAATGGATGGAAGAGAGCAGACTTCAGTAAGAATAATGGATGGAAGAGTGCAGACTTCAGTAAGAATAATGGATGGAAGAGTGCAGACTTCAGTAAGAATAATGGGTGGAAGAGAGCAGACTTCAGTAAGAATAATGGATGGAAGAGAGCAGACTTCAGTAAGAATAATGGATGGAAGAGTGCAGACTTCAGTAAGAATAATGGATGGAAGAGTGCAGACTTCAGTAAGAATAATGGATGGAAGAGTGCAGACTTCAATAAGAATAATGGATGGAAGAGTGCAGACTTCAGTAAGAATAATGGGTGGAAGAGAGCAGACTTCAGTAAGAATAATGGATGGAAGAGAGCAGACTTCAGTAAGAATAATGGATGGAAGAGTGCAGACTTCAATAAGAATAATGGATGGAAGAGTGCAGACTTCAATAAGAATAATGGGTGGAAGATTTGGGATTATTAGTCGTGAATTAGCTGCTCCTAGCCACCTGGTCCAGTTCAAACTGTGGGTCAGCTGCTGAGTCAGGGGCTTCCACAATAGGCCATCACTGTACGTCATCACCCCTTAAACACACTTACTGCATTCACCCAAACCCACCCACACCCACACATTTACACCCACACAAACATACACGAGTCGGGAGTCCTAAAAGCAAGAACATGACAGTGTTCTTCAAGGCCAGTTCTGACACCTGTCCTCAACCCTCCACCCCACCTGATTCACTCACTTTGTGGTCTCCAGAGAGTGTCTGTACGTACACACCACCATGTGTCCACCCCTCCACTACCAGAGCCTGTACTCTGCCCTCAGGGTCTTAGTGAATGGACAGAGAGGAGTGTGTCTCTCCCGTAGGTGGATGAATGCAGTAAGTGTGTATGGGGGGACCAAGGTGACAGAGAGGAGTGTGTCTCTCCCGTAGGTGGATGAATGCAGTAAGTGTGTATGGGGGGACCAAGGTGACAGAGGGGAGTGTGTCTCTCCCGTAGGTGGATGAATGCAGTAAGTGTGTATGGGGGGACCAAGGTGACAGAGAGGAGTGTGTCTCTCCCGTAGGTGGATGAATGCAGTAAGTGTGTATGGGGGGACCAAGGTGACAGAGGGGAGGGAACGGCTGGATGTCCTGTCCTGTCTTCCACAGGCAAGCGTCAGCTCTGCCAGCCTTGGCCAACTGTCCTCTGAGGGGACTGTGTGTCTGAGGGAGGGGGGATTGTTACCTTAGACATCACCAGCCATGTCCAGCCAGTCAACTACTGATGACTAATGATTAATAACAAACTATTCATTATTAATGACTAATGATTCATTACTAATAACGTATGATTAATAACTAAGAATTAATGACTAATGATAAATGACTAATGATCGATAATTAATGACTGATGATTAATGACTAATGACTGATGATTAATGACTGATGATTAATGACATATTTGTAAAGTCAAGTAGTTAAAAACAGCTGAGTAGCCTCATGTTGCAGTGGTTCTCAACTGCTGTCCAACGCATTGCACTTTTGTTGTCCTAGCCTGGCACTAACACACCTGTGCATTCATCTGGGCAGGACTGGAGTCAACCACTTAAACACTGTTCTAGTGTGCTTTGTTTTCAGTAGGTGGAGTTCCCTGTCATTCTCTGAAAGTGGGCTGTGGACATTCAGCCTGATAGAGCTCTACTGTACACACACACTTTGAGTGGCAGTGTGAAAGGAGCACGTTAGTCAGGCTGTAATGAGACCGTGTGTTTGTCCCTGGCCTTCAATTCTCTTCCTGTTCCTTTAATGAAGCCTCAATAAGCCTCAGTCACCTCCCATTGTTTGTATGTGTGTGTTTGTACAGTTGAAGTCGGAAGTTTACATACACCTTAGCCAAACACATTTAAACTCAGTTTTTCACAATTCCTGACATTTAATCCTGGTAAAAATTCCCTGTCTCAGGTCAGTTAGGATCACCACTTAATTTTAAGAATGTGAAATGTCAGAATAATAGTAGAGAGAATAATTTATTTGAGCTATTATTTCTTTCATCACATTCCCAGTGGGTCAGAAGTTTACATACACTCAATTAGTATTTGGTAGCATTGCTTTTAAATTGTTGAACTTGGGTCAAACGTTTTGGGTAGCCTTCCACAAGCTTGGGTGAATTTTGGCCCATTCCTCCTGACAGAGCTGGTGTAACTGAGTCAGGTTTGTAGGCCTCCTTGCTCGCACATGCTTTTTCAGTTCTGCCCACAAATTATCTATAGGATCGAGGTCAGAGCTTTGTGATGGCCACTCCAATACCTTTACTTTGTTGTCCTTAAGCCATTTTGCCACAAATTTGGAAGTATGCTTGGGGTCATTGTCCATTTGGAAGAACAATTTGCAACCAAGCTTTAACTTCCTGACTGATGTCTTGAAATGTTGCTTCAATATGTCCACATAATTTTCCTGCCTCATGATGGCATCTATTTTGTGAAGTGCACCAGTCCCTCCTGCAGCAAAGCACCCCCACAACATGATGCTGCCACCCCTGTGCTTCACAGTTGTGATGGTGGTCTTCGGCTTGCAAGCCTCCCCCTTTTTCCCTCAAACATAACAATGGTCATTATGGCCAAACAGTTTTATTTTTGTTTCATCAGACCAGAGGACATTTCTCCAAAAAGTACAATCTTTGTCCACATGTGCAGTTGCAAACCGTAGTCTGGCTTTTTTTTATGGCGGTTTTGGAGCAGTGGCTTCTTCCTTGCTGAGCGGCCATTCAGGTTATGTTGAAATAGGACTCGTTTTACTGTGGATATAGGTACTTTGTACCTGTTACCTCCAGCATCTTCACAAGGTCCTTTGCTGTAGTTCTGGGATTGATTTGCACTTTTCACACCAAAGTACGTTCATCTCTAGGAGACAGAACTTGTCTCCTTCCTGACTGCTGCGTGGTCCCATGGTGTTTATACCCGCATACTATTGTTTGTACAGATGAACGTGGTACCTTCAGGTGTTTGGAAATTGCTCCCAAGGATGAATCAGACTTGTGGTGGTCTACAATTCTTTGGCTGATTTCTTTTGATTTTCCCAGGATGTCAAGCAAAGAGGCACTGAGTTTGAAGGTAGGCCTTGAAATACATCCACTGGTACACCTCCAATTGACTCAAATGATGTCAATTAGCTTATCAGAAGCTTCTAAAGCCATGACATCATTTTCTGGAATTTTCCAAGCTGTTTAAAGGCACAGTCAACTTAGTGTATGTAAACTTCTGACCCACTGGAATTGTGATACAGTGAATTATAAGTGAAATAATCTGTCTGTAAACAATTGTTGGAAAAGTTACTTGTGTCATGCACAAAGTAGATGTCCTAACCGACTTGCCAAAACTATAGTTTGGTTAACAAGACATTTGTGGAGTGGTTAAAAAACATGTTTTAATGACTCCAACCTAAGTGTATGTAAACTTCCGACTTGAACTGTATGTGTGTGTGCGTGTGTGTTCCCACTCTAAATAGTACAAACACCCATCTTTTTTCCATTGTCTGCCAGTAAAACATCTGTATCTGTAGCAATCCCTGAATCTCTGGTTTATTAGGACCTGACGCCAAGCCACACAGTCCACACCACACTCATCATGACCACTTCCTGTTAGCGTTGGCTCACCATCTAGACCAGAGAGAGAGAGAGAGAGAGAGAGAGAGAGAGAGAGAGAGAGAGAGAGAGAGACACTAAAAGCATGGTGTCCAGTGGGTGTGAGTGGAGAGATATGAAGGACATTACAGGAGGTTTCAGCACCTTATTATCTCATTACAGAGCTGGGTCGGTGCCGCCAGCAGGCCTCTGCTCTCCTCCACCGCCAGCAGGCCTCTGCTGTGTCCTGAGAAAGTTTATGATGCCTATTATGTGTGACATTGTCCAGAACCCCTGATAAGTGTTACCTATTTGTGTTTTGGTCTAACTGTTCCCCAGGAACGCTATTTAGAGGCTCAATGAAAACATGCTTAGAGTCCAACCAAAAACATCCTGTTGAAATAACTCAGTAATAACCATTGGAGCAAAAGGATCCCAGACAGAATGGCACATGTGCAGGAAATACAGTAATATGTGTGAATGTGTGAGAGTGCTTGTGTTTTGCTTGGTAAAGTGTTTTTAATGGTTCTATTTGTAATGTATACAGCTCAATCTGTCATTGTCTCTCTCTCTGCTGCTCCCACTCCCGGGCTTTACTGCATTCCCTCCCTGCCTCGAGAATGTGTGTGCGCGCGTGCACATGTGTGTGTGAGTTATACAGCAGATACAGTCAACGGGAATCCTATAGCTATTCATTGGTACTGAGACATTATTCAGTTAGTGTGCTTGCCCTTTAAACATCACCCACCCCCCTGTAACTATGACATCTGGCCTACTGTTTACCAGGAGAGGAGAGGAGAGGAGAGGAGAGGAGAGGAGAGGAGAGGAGAGGAGAGGAGAGGAGAGGAGAGGAGAGGAGAGGAGAGGAGAGGAGAGGAGAGGACAGGAGAGGACAGGAGAGGAGAGGACAGGACAGGACAGGACAGGACAGGACAGGACAGGAGGAGACTCCAAACCAATCACCCTTTTAGGTTACTGTTTTATTACAGCTATTACTGTGGGAGTTGAGAGGCTGAGCCTGTCACCGTGGTAACGATGGATCAGCCACCTCTCCTTTATGGTTCCACAGCCGTCAGGGCTCTATCTCTGATTGGTTGACACAGTTTAACTTTGCAAAACTCCCACATTACCACATTCTTCCTTACGTTCCCGTTCTCCGTGTGGCAACACTGGAATTCCGTGGGTAAACAGAGGAGTCAACATACCAACACTACTGTCACACCATCCCATTGGGACAGAGAGGCATCCAGATGGTCTAGGCTGGGCCATGTTGGTTTCTCAGCACTTGGCACAGTGAAAACATGGGTCTGACTTTAAAGAGAGGGCTCCTTCAGAACAGTTCTCTACACAGTGACAAGTATTAATCACCCTCATCTCAGACCGTCACAGTCTCACGCATGGCTTAAAACAAGGTCATCCGTGGTATAGGTCACCATTAGGGCTGTGGCGGTCACACAATTTGTCAGCCGGTGATTGTCAAGCAAATGACGGTTGGTCTCACGGTAATTTACCTATAATTAGCGTGAACACATTTAGCATCTTCTGGCTTCCATACATAGCCTACAAGCCACTGATGCAGACCTTTTGAACATCTACATTTAAAAAAATATAATAAATCCATGTAATATAACTTACACCTTCACAATAAATCCATTATTTATTTTAGACAGGTCTAAAGAAACATGATATGAAGGAAATGTGGTCTATTTCAGAAGAACAGAATAGCATAAGTTGTCCTTTTGTCCTTCTGAGTTGTCCTTTTGTTAGGTCCTGATCTGGCTATGCTAAGTGGCTGGGCTACACTAGTTCATTTAGCAGACAGGATTTGCTTATAATTCCATGGCATTATTTTATAGTATGAAGAATACAATTGAACAAAGCTGAATAAAATAGAAAGGATATTTTCTCCAAATGATTTGCGGGAGTGCTCACATGCGGCTATTCTTTGATGAGCGGTTAACAAAGAAAAAATCTCAGCAAAAAAAGAAACATCCCTTTTTCAGGACCCTGTCTTTCAAAGATAATTCATAAAAATCCAAACAACTTCACAGATCTTCATTGTAAAGGGTTTAAACACTGTGTACCATGCTTGTTCAATGAACCATAAACAATTAATGAACATACACCTGTGGAACGGTCGTTAAGACACTAACAGCTTACAGACGGTAGGCAATTAAGGTCACAGTTATGAAAACTTAGGACACTAAAGAGGCCTTTCTACTGACTCTGAAAAACACCAAAAGAAATATGCCCAGGGTCCCTGCTCATCTGCTTGAACGTGCCTTAGTCATGTTGCAAGGAGGCATGAGGACTGCAGATGTGACCAGGGCAATAAATTGCAATGTCCGTACTGTGAGACGCCTAAGACAGCGCTACAGGGAGACAGGTTGGACATGCAGTGGCAGACCACGTTTAACAGCACCTGCACAGGATCGGTACATCCGAACATCACACCTGCTGGACCAGACAGAACTGGCAAAAAGTGCTCTTCACTGACGAGTCGTGGTTTTGTCTCACATGGGGTGATAGTCGGATTCTCGTTTATCGTCGAAGGAATGAGTGTTACACCGAGGCCTGTACTCTGGAGCGGGATCAATTTGGAGGTGGAGGGTTTGTCATAGTCTGGGGCGGTGTGTCACAGCATCATCGGACTGAGCTTGTTGTCATTGCAGTCAATCTCAACGCTGTGCGTTACAGGGAAGACATCCTCCTCCCTCATGTGGTACCCTTCCTGCAGGCTCATCCTGACATGACCCTCCAACATGTCAATGACACCAGCCATCCTGCTCGTTCTGTGCAATCATTTCCTGCAAGACAGGAATGTCAGTGTTCTGCCATGGCCAGCAAAAAGCCCGGATCTCAATCCCATTGAGCACGTCTGGGACCTGTTGGATCAGTTCCCAGAAATGTCCGGGAACTTGCAGGTGCCTTGGTGGAAGAGCTGGGTAACATCTCACAGCAAGAAAGAACTGGCAAATCTGGTGCAGTCCATGAGGAGGAGATGTACTGCAGTACTTAATGCAGCTGGTGGCCACACTAGATACTGACTGTTACTTTTGATTTTGACCCCCCCCCCTTCCCCCCCGGGACACAATATTCAATTTCTGTTCATCACATGTTTGTGGAACTTTTTCAGTTGATGTCTCAGTTGTTGAATCTTGTTATGTTCATACAAATATTTACACATGTTAAGTTCGCTGAAAATAAACGCATTTGACAGTGAGAGGACATTTCTTTTTTTTGCTGAGATTAGGTACTCCTATATGCTTAATTTAGAGTTATTAATGTAACTTTAGTTGTTATACAAAAGTTAGACTATATGTTTTGTTTTTAATACCTTGTAAGGCGGCATGATGAGACTCTAATGATGATTTGAAAAAAGTCACTTGAAAGGCATGAGCTCTGTTTGTTTTTTGAGCGGTCTGTACACAATTTATCAGTCTCTCATTCACAATTTGACAAGCACTTGATAATGCATCGCATTTCACAGCGGCATCCACTTTGTGTGGCTGTAATGCACCCAAAAAATACAAGCATTTTTTGACCAGTAGCTGTTCCATAGTGCTGCACTGTGCACTTCTCCCTGAGTGCTGCGTGCTCTGAAGCACCTTTCACTCACACGCCTCTCAATCACATGATCGGGTCCTTCTCACAGGCTACAAATTAAGACAGACACATCGGTGACACAACTGAGCTCCTCCTTATCCAATTCAAAGGTGCATATTGAAGATATTGGAAGAACTGTCCACTAGCCTATGTCAGTCTACTATCCCCCATAGTACAAAAGTCAACCTATTCTATTCTGTGTAAGAAATAAATATTCTAAACATAGTCTGGGACAGTTGTGGGACGCGATAGATCCAAAATTAATACAACCGCTAGCATCAAAAAGCTTTTTTACACAATGTGGCTGACGCAACAGATCAGAACATTTAGCTTAAAATTTTAATAAACTATTAGGATATTTCTTCACATTATAACTGCAGCAATGCGCACACAGCAGTAGGCTATAAGCACGAATGTTCTATTAGCGGGAAAACATCAATATCAAAAGTGATGCAATTGTGCATGTATTGCTTTTATTATAAAAGTGCATTTTTATGGTGAAAATTATCTTCCCCAAACTTGAAACTCAAGCGCTGCTTAGCCAGTTAGGCTCTACACCCCTTATAAAGTGGATTAATGTGCTAAATGTTTAGAAGTTATTTGGCCACTTTAGTTGTGATACAAACCTTATCAAAACATATAGGCCTATGGGCTAGGCTACATGAGGTGTCCGTCTATGATTACGGAAAAGTCGCAAAAAAGCCACTGTCTCTTGCCTTATGCTGGGCATCATTCACAAGTGATAACATATAATTCACAAGTTATAGGCTAATATTGTCACCCATCAGGCTATTGTTGATTTAATCTTGTCTTTACATATACTACATAATATATGTGTGAAATGTGGTTTGATTTATAATGGACCATTATCATGCATCTCGAAACAGGGGCAGGGGGAAAAATACATGTCATCTATGTACTTCAATAGCGAATGGAGGACTGCTTCTCCCCATTGTTAATTTTTATGCCAGCCAGGTAGTCTAGACTCCTGTTGTAAAGAGAAGCAGTGTGCTTAATATTAGGAAAGTTGAGAAATAAATATAGTAGGCCTAGTCTATAGAAAGCTGATGGGATCCTCCTGTTTTCTTGCGGAATTACATAGCCTATAGAAATGTTGCGCAACATGAGCTCATGGACTCTCATGAAGTGTTTGATTAGATTTTTGATTACATTTGCATTGATGTCAGAGTGATTAGAGGGACAATAGAGTGCTGAGTACCAGGCAGTTGGCAAGTTTGGTAGGTTACTAATGACCATCAGCAGCATCAGAGCTTGGAGAAGCCTAATTACCATGACTAAATGGTCAGGTGGATTTTGACTGCCTTCATGACTTGTCACCTCCGGTAGTCACCGTCCCTAATCCTGAGTCTGGAGAGCTTTAACAAACAAAAAACAGTGGTCACCAATGCTGGTCTTGGAGAACTGCAACAGTGGTCACTAACCCTGGTCCTGGGGAACTGTAACAGTGGTCACTAACCCTGGTCCTGGGGAACTGTAACAGTGGTCACTAACCCTGGTCATGGGGAACTGTAACAGTGGTCACTAACCCTGGTCCTGGGGAACTGTAACAGTGGTCACTAACCCTGGTCCTGGGGAACTGTAACAGTGGTCACTAACCCTGGTCCTGGGGAACTGTAACAGTGGTCACTAACCCTGGTCATGGGGAACTGTAACAGTGGTCACTAACCCTGGTCACGGGGAACTGTAACAGTGGTCACTAACCCTGGTCCTGGAGAAGTACATGGTATGCTGGCTTTTTTTCTTTTTTTTACAGCTCAGCACAAAGAGAAATTAAGTATTTCAAACTATTTGAAACTCGTGCTCCCTGATTGTGCTTGGTTGCAAATTAATGTTTGCACACCACATTGCTCTCCGAACCAGCAGTGGGACAAGGGTAAGATGGCCGGATGAATGTGGGATTCACAAAGTTCATCTGACCCTACTCGTGAGGGTGTCCCATCCTGGGCTGGAAGAGACCTTTCCCCCCTGTCCCTCCCCTGGTTCTCTGCTTGGTTGTTAGGGGCACGTCGTCACACTTCACATCCCACACCTGCTACACCCAGGGCGGGTAGGAACCACTACCCTACCCCCCTACCCCCAACCCTAGGACAGCCAGTAAATCAGTCAAGGTAGACATTTAAGAGCCCCCAGTGCCACGTTAAAAGTGGCACTCTCAACACCAGCAAGGCCCAACATTTGTTTGATTGTTTTTGTAAAAACAACCCTGTTGCTTGTTCACTGGGGGCTAGCATGACTTCAACATTCTCCTCTCCCAGAACACACACACACACACACACACACACACACACACACACACACACACACACACACACACACACACACACACACACACACACACACACACACACACCAGAGTTGGTGTCAATTTTATTTAAATTTCAGTCAATTCAGAAAGTGTGGTGGGGTAGGAGAGTTCAAAATCCCATAACCTCACCATATCTTAAAAATGTGAGTGTGTGAAGTACCGTAATTTCACAGTCACTTAGTTCACATAGCTATGCTACTACCCTCCTAAAGCTAACTGCATAATGGGTCCATTACTACAGACTCTGACGATTCAGGTTCTCCTAAAGACACCCTCCTCACCCCAGTCAGCTAATAGTCCCGTGCCCAGACTATGGAGGAAAGGGAACTAGCTTGGTGTCACTATTCAATAACCTTAGCTTACTGGATCTCCAAATCGTGGAAATGAGTACCACAAACTAGAGCATAAGTGAAGCGTGTACTATGTATTTCCCATCACACTCTATTGCAGGTTGATTTTTAGAAATGTTTCTTTCAATATCTATGTTTTTGATTGATTAATACATCTTACGCTACTCAAATACAAATAACATACAGTGACTTCGGAAAGTATTCTAACCCCTTGACTTTTTCCACATTTTGTTACATTATGGTCTTATTCTAAAATTGATTAAATAAGAACATTTCTGAGCAATCTACACACAATACCCAATAATGACAAAACGAAAAAAGGTTTTGCGATTTTTTTGCAAATGTATTAAAAATAAAAAACAGAAATACCTTATTTACATTAGTATTCAGACCCTTTGCTATGAGACTCAAAATTGATCTCCGGGGCATCCTGTTTCCATTGATCATCCTTGAGATGTTTTTACAACTTGATTGGAGTCCACCTGTGGTAGATTCAAGTCATTGGACATGATTTGGAAAGGCACACACCTGTCTTTTTAAGGTCCAACAGTTGACAGCGCATGTCAGAGCAAAAAAAACAAGCCACGAGGTCGAAGGAATTATCCGTAGAGCTTCGAGACAGGATTGTGTTAAAGCACAGATCTGGGGAAGGGTACCAACACATTTCTGCAGCATTGAAGACCCAAGAAGACTCAAGGCTGTTATCGCTGCCAAAGGTGCTTCAACAAAGTACTGAGTAAAGGGTCTGAATACTTATGCAAATGTAATATTTCTGTTATTTATTTTTAATACATTTGCAAAAATGTCTAAAAACCAGTTTTTGCTTTGTCATTATGGGGTATTGTGTTTAGATTGAGGGAAAGTAGCTATTTATTACATTTTGGAATAAGGCTGTAATGTGAAAAAAGTCAAGGGGTCTGAAAACTTTCTGAAGGCACTGTATATTCCAATCTGTTATTTGGACTTATTTATCATTTTTTTAACCTTTATTTAACAAGGCAAGCCAGTTAAGAACAAATTCTTATTTACAATGACGGCCTACCCCGGCCAAACCTTAAACCGGATGACGCTGGGCCAATTGTGCGCCGCTCTATGGGACTCCCAGTCACGGCCGGTTGTGATACAGTCTGGAATCGAACCAAGGTGTGTAGTGACGTCTCTAGCACTGAGATGCAGTGCCTTAGACCTCTGTCACTAGCAAACACAGTCATGGTTGGTACTGGTATCTAAAAAATCCACTCGAAAGGTCTTTGAGGGCCAAAACATTTCTGGTTTTGGATTTTTGAACGTTTCTTCAAAGAACCATCCCATTTATGGTTCTTCAGGGACCTCAATAGGTCCCCTATGGCATCACTCTCAATAACCTTATTTGATTCCAAATTTATGAGTTTACTGTGAATGTATAGGCTGTCCACACACACCCCCATATACAGCTGGCCCGTACACAAAGACCAGGCTTCACACTGCAGTGTCGCAGTAAAGTTCCCCTTCACACAAACATAAGCACACACGCAAACACATAGGCACAGACACACACACACACACTATTCATGCCACTTGACAGGACCCGTCCCATAATCCCTTGCCTCAATCAACAGACTGTAACATTCCTGCCTCTCGGCCAGGGCTGCCAACAGATGACATCACCATCACTGAGGGGTTTACAAGGTTTAGGGCTGGGGGGTACAGGGGGCTTGGTAGGGCGACCCCAGTTCAAAAGAGTGCTTCTCCCATGGGTGGACATCAAAACAGCATTGTATCCAACTGACAGGTTTTATAGGCCATTGAACATAAACAGAATGATTCAACTTTGTGAATGACTTGGGCGTCATGCTTGTAAATGAATGTATGTATGTGTGTGTGTGTGTGTGTGTGTGTGTGTGTGTGTGTGTGTGTGTGTGTGTGTCAAATCAAATTTAATTTTACACAATTATACATCCGAATACCACAGATGTAGACCTTACCGTGAAATGCTTACTTACAAGCCCTTAACCAACAATGCAGAGTTTTTAAAAAGAAAGTAAGAAAAATGTGCTATGCTAAAGGAAAAATAGTAACACAGCAAAATAACAATAACGAGGTTATATACAAGGGCGTACCGGTACCGAGTTAATGTGCAGGGGTACGGTAATTGAGGTAATATGTACAGTACCAGTAAAAAGTTTGGACACACCTACTCATTCAAAGGTTTTTCTTTATTTTTACTCTTTTCTACATTGTAGAATAATAGTGAAGACATAAAAACTATGAAATAACACACGTGGAATCATATAGTAACCAAAAAATTGTTAAACACATCAAAATATATTTCAAAGTAGCCACCCTTTGCTTTAATGACAGCTTTTCACACTCTTGGCATTCTCTCAACCTGCGTCACTTGGAATGCATTTCAATTAACAGGTGTGCCTTGTTAAAAGTACATTTGTGGAATTTCTTTCCTTGTTAATATGTTTGTGCCAATCAGATGTGTTCTGACAAGGTAGAGTTTGGCAAAAGACCAAGTCCATATTATGGCAAGAACAGCTCAAATAAACAAAGAGAAATGACAGTCCATCATTACCTTATTAAGGTCAGTCAATTCGGAAAATTTCAAGGACTTTAAAAGTTTCTTCAAGTGCAGTCGCAAACACCATCAAGCGCTATGATGAAACTGGCTCTCATGAGGACTGCCACAGGAACGGAAGACCCAGAGTTACCTCTGCTGTAGAGGATAAGTTCATTAGTGTTACCAGCCCAAGTAAATGCCTTACAGAGTTCAAGTAACAAACACATCTCAACATCAGAGGAGACTGCGTGAATAATTGTTTAATTGCTATATTGTAATTACTTCGCCACCATGGCCTATTTATTGCCTTAACTCCCTTATCTTACCTCATTTGTACTCACTGTATACAGACTTTTGTTTTCTTTTCTTCTACTGTATTATTGACTGTATTTTTGGTTTATTCCATGTGTAACTCTGTGTTGTTGTATGTGTCGAATTGCTATGCTTTATCTTGGCCAGGTCGCAGTTGGCCAGGTCGCAGTAGCTTACCTGGTTAAATGAAGGTGAAATAAAAAAAAAATAAAAAAAATCAGGCCTTCATGGTCGAATTGCTGCAAAGAAACCACTACTAAAGGACACCAATAATAAGAAGAGACTTGATTGTGCCAAGAAACACGAGCAATGGACATTAGACTGGTGAAAATCTGTCCTTTGGTCTGATGAGTCCACATTTGAGATTTTTGGTTCCAACCGCCGTGTCTTTGTGAGACGCAGAGTAGGTTAACGGATGATCGCTGCATGTGTGGTTCCCACCGTGAAGCATGGAGGAGGAGAAGGAGGATGGATGGTGTGGGGGTGCTTTGCTGGTGACACTGTCAGTGATTTATTTAGAATTCAAGGCTCACTTAACCAGGATGGCTACCACAGCATTCTGCAGCGATACGCCATCCTGGTTTGCGCAAGTGGGACCATCACTTGTTTTTCAACAGGACAATGACCCAACACACCTCCAGGCTGTGTAACGGCTATTTGACCAAGAAGGAGAGTGATGCAGTGCTGCATCAGATGACCTGGCCTCCACAATCCCCCAAACTCAACCCAATTGAGATGGTTTTGGATGAGTTGGAACTTGGACTACAGAGTGAAGGAAAAGCAGCCAACAAGTGCTCAGCGTATGTGGGAACTCCTTCAAGACTGTTGGAAAAGCATTCCAGGTGAAGCTGGTTGAGAGAATTCCAAAAGTGTGCAAAGCTGTCATCAAAGCAAAGGGTGGCTACTTTGAAGAATCTAAGATATAAAATATTGTTGTTTAACACTTGTTTGATTACTACATGACTCCATATGTGTTATTTCATAGTTTTGATGTCTTCACTGTTATTCTACAATGTAGAAAATAGTAAAAATAAAGAAAACCCCTTGAATGGGTAGGTGTGTCCAAACTTTTGACTGGTACTGTACATGTAGGTAGGGGTAAAGTGACTATGCATAGATAATAATCAGAGAGTAGCAGCAGCGTATGTGAAGTGTGTGAAGGAATGTGAATGTATGTGTGTGTGTGTGGCGTCAATATGCATGTGTGTGTGTGATTTGTGTGTGAGTGTTGGAGTGCCAGTGTAGTAGTATGTGTGATTGTGTGGTTAGACTCTAGTAAGTGTACATTGAGCCTATGCAAGAGAGATTGTTATTAATAATAAATAATAATACAATATGGGGGTCAATAAAAATATTCCAGGTAGCCATTTGATTAACTCTTCAGCAGTCTTATGGCTTGGGGATAGAAGAAGTTATGGAGCCTTTTGGTCCCAGACATGGCGCGTCGGTACCGCTTTCCATGCTGTAGCAGAGAGAACAGTCTATGACTAGGTTGGCTGGAGTCTTTGAACATTTTTAGGGCCTTCCTCTGACACCGCCTGGTATAGAGGTCCTGGATGGTAGTTAACTCGGCCCCATTGATGTACTGGGCTGTTCGCATTACCCTCTGCAGCATCTTGCCGTCAGATACCGAGCAGTTGCCGTACGAAGCGGTGATGCAACCAGTCAGGATGCTCTTGATGGTGCAGCTGTAGAACTTCTTGAGGATATGAGGTCCCATGCCAAATCTTTTCAGCCTCCTTAGGGGAATAGGCATTATCATGCCCTCTTCACTACTGTCTTGATGTGTTTGGACCATGATAGCGCCTTTGTGATGTGGACACCAAGGAACTTGAAGCTCTCGACCCGCTCCACTACAGTCCCGTCGACGTTAATGGTGACATGCTCGGTCCTCCTTTTACTGTAGTCCACGTTCAGTTCATTTGTCTTGCACACGTTAAGGGAGTGGTTGTTGTACTGGCACCAGACTGCCAGGTCTCTGACCTCCTTCCTTTTGGCTGTCTCATTGTCGTCTGTGATCAGGCCTACCACTGTCGTGTCGTCGGCAAACTTAATGATGGTGTTGGAGTCGTGCATGGCAACACAGTTGTGCATGAACAAGGAGTACAGAATGGGACTAAGCATGCACTCCTGAGATGCCCCCATGTTGAGGGTCAGCGTGGCGGCTGTGTTGTTGCCTACCCTCACCACCTAGGGGTGGCCCATCAGGAAGTCCAGAATCCAGTTGCAGTGGGAAGTGCTCAGTCCCAGGGTCCTTAGCTTACTGATGAGGTCAGAGGGCACTATGGTGTTGAACGCTGAGCTGTAATCAATGAACAGCATTCTCACATAGGTTTTCCTTTTGTCCAGGTGGGAAAGGGAGTGCAATAGATATTGCATATCTGTGGATATGTTGGGGCGGTATGTGAATTGGAGTGGGTCTAGGGTTTCTGGGATGATGATGTTGATGTGAGTCATGACCAGCCTTTCAAAGAATTTCATGGCTACAGATGTAAGCACAACAGGGAAGTAGTCATTTAGGCAGGTTACCTTGCCGTTCTTGGGCACAGGGACTAGGGTTGTCTGCTTGAAACATGTAGGTATTACAGACTGGGTCAGGGAGAGGTTGAAGATGTCAGTGAAGACACTTACCAGCTGGTTTGTGCATGCTCTGAGTACGTGTCTTGGTAATCCGTCTGGCCCTAAGGCCTTTTGAAATGTAACCTGTTTAAAGGTCTTACTCACATCAGCTACCAAGAGTGTGACCACACAGTCGTCTGGAACAGCTGGTGCTCTCGTGCATGGTTCAGTGTTGATTACCTCGAAACGAGCATAGAAGATGTCTGGTATGCTCGCGTCACTGGGCAGATCTCGGCTGGGTTTCCCTTTGTAATCAATTTTTAATTTGCCAACTCTGCCACAACCGACAAGCATCAGAGCCGGTGTAGTAGGATTCTATCTTAGTCCTGTATTGAAGCTTTTTCTGCTTGATGGTTGATCAGAGGGCATAGCAGAATTTCTTGTGTCCGGATTAGTGTCCCACTCCTTGAAAGTGGCAGCTCTAGCCTGTAGCTCAGTGCAGATGTTGCCTGTAATCCATGGCTTCTGTTTGGGATATGAATGTATGGTCACTTTGGGGAAAACGTCATTAATACACTTATGAATGAAGCCGGTGACTGATGTGGTATAGTCCTCAATGCCATGGGATGAATCCCAAAACATATTCCAATGTGTGCTAAGGAAACAGTCCTGTATCTTAGCATCTGCTTCATTGGACCACTTCCATATTGAGAGCGTCACTGATACTTCCTGTTAGATTTTTTGCTTGTAAGCAGAAATCAGGAAGATACATTTATGGTCAGATTTGCCAAATGGAGTGAGAGGAAGAGCTTTGTACATGTCTGTGTGTGTGGAGTAAAGGTGATGTAGACTTTTTGTAATATGTTTGTAGAAATTAGGTAAAACGGATTTCAGTTTTCCTGCATTAACGTCCCCGGCCACTAAGAGCGACGCCTCTGGATGATAATTTTCTTGTTTGCTTATGGCCTTATACAGCTCGTTGTGTGTGTGTGTGTGTGTGTGTGTGTATTTGTGTGTGTGAGCGTGCGTGCGTTCACATTTGAGACACCTATGGCCATTTCCAGTTGAGACAAGCCTACCTGAGAAGGTAAACTAATTGTATATGACCCCAAAACACACCCCATTGCATCATTATGTGGTACCATCTTCACTCTGACAATGTACACTGAGTGTACAAAACATTAGGAACACTCTTTCCATGACATAGACTCTTTCCATTACCTAGGCATACCTGCAATGTTCCCTCTAAGCGCCGCGCGTGGGACTGCCGCACAGAAGAAATATCCGCCTATGCAGAGAAGGACGAGATTGAACTTCACTCAACTTTCTAGAGTTTTCCACCTTAGTTAACACTATCAACGTTTCCCTTTACTGTGGGAATTGTGATCGAATCAACACAATATTAGTCACTTTGAATGCAACACACCAAAACAAACTGAACTACGCAAGACTTAGTATGCAAAACTAACTATGCAAGAGATTTTGTTGTAGGCAGAACGAATTGGAGTAGGATTCTATTGCATTGACACGCACGACTCAGCCTGTACTCTACACAGACCGGCGCGGCATAACCAATCAGCGGTGCAGTAGGCCTATATGCAAATAGACCATTGCCGTATAAGGATCTGTGCCATTCACTTCGAACTGGACTGTGTTTACAGCATGAGCAGTTGTGAGTAGATATGCTTGTTTTGAGATCAAAGAGAGAGCTGCATGTAGCCACCTGTGCACATTTGTTCATATCCTTTGCTAGTTAGTGAGTTATTAGTCCAGTTATAGATCATTTGTAATCAGCAACGAGGGAGTGATTGCTTCCTACAAGAGCACAAAACATTACATTTCACATTTTTTTTAAGTGAGTCTGGTAAAGAACTTTTATTTTTCTCTTAGAGTGTTGTATTTTCAGACAGGCTTGAATAAGCTAAGTAGCCAATAGGCAGAGGGTAGCATAATGTGTCTGATTCTCTGTAATAATGGTATGGGAATAATAATGATAATAATAATAATAATAATAATTTATTTTGTAAAGTGGTTTCTTGCATCAAACAACACAACAACATTTTCAGTCACCTCCTTGTCTGAAGGACAAGTGGATAAACAGGTTCATGTCAAGCCCTGCATGTTTTATTCAAAAGTCTCATGGAATGTAGATCTACATTGAACACCACACATTGGCTGCTACTGTAGACTGAATGATAGAACAGCTATTTCCATGTTAAAATGTTATGGGATGCATTTTCTCCATTGTTTTTGATGGTAGGCTACTCTGGTAGACCTACATTATGACCAAATAGCCACAGTAGCCTACTTAGACACTGTCTAAAACTGTAACTTAAAGCGGGTACAGCCTCAGTGTTCACAGAACACACGCTGGAAGTTGCACAGATTTTTCACAACGTTCAAGTTTGTGTCCAGCACACCTGAAATTTGCTCAGTGCCCAAAAAATGTTTAGGGAACATTGCTGACCAGGTGAATCCAGGTGAAATCAATGATCCCTTATTGATGTCACTTGTTAAATCCACTTCAATCAATGTAGAAGGGGAGCAGACAGGTTAAAGAATGATTTTTAAGCCATGAGACAATTGACGCATGGATTGTGTGTGTGCCATTCAGAGGGTGTATGGGTAAGACTTAAGTGCCTTTGAACAGGATATGGTAGTAGGTGCCAGGCACACCGGTTTGAGTGTGTCAAGAACTGCAACCCTGCTGGGTTTTTCACGCTCAACAGTTTCCCGTGTCCACCACCCAAAGGACATCCAGTCAACTTGACACAACTGTGGGAAGCATCGGAGTCAACATCGGCCAGCACACCTGTGGAATGATTGACACCTTGTAGAGTCCATGCCCTGACAAATTGAGGTTGTTCTGAAGGCAAAAAGGGGTGCAACTCCATATTAAGACGGTGTTCCTAATGTTTTCTACATTCAGTGTATGTATGTCTGTGAGTGACCCAAAAGCACCCTCTCCCCCATTTCGCCATTTTGTGATGAAAACCTTTCCCCAGCCCACCAGCCTTCTGACATCCAGAGCATCATATAGATGATGTGAGGTAAAAAGTAAAGACAGAGAGAGGAGCCGGGATGTTTGTGACTGGGATAGATATGGCTGCGAAGCAGGCTTGCTCTCAGAGAGTAAACACTAGGACCCTCACTGGCTGCATTAAACACCAGGCTGCCCAGGCCCAACAGCCCAGCCCTGTTCAACAACTAGTGTTACTGGACCTCTGTCCAACAGGGGGTCCAATCAGAAGCCAGGGAGCAGGAGTAGTACAGGGTAAAGGGAGAGAGAGGTGATGCGTTAGTGGTTGAGACCAGGGTTAAGGTTGCATCAGAATGTAGACATGCTAGGGTTAGTTTTCTGGTTGAGACTGGGGTTAAGGTTGCACCAGGATGTATACATTAAGCTAGTGTTAAGGTTAGGATTGTGGTTGAGGGTAGGGGTGAGCCAGGATGTGGACATCAAGCTAGGGTTAGGGCTAGGTTTAGGGTTAGGGTTGAGGCTAGGGTTAGAGTTGAACCGAGATGTGGACAAGAAGTTAGGGTTGAGGCTAGGGTCATGATTAGTTTTCAAAGGTAAAATGTTTAGGAGAGAAGGGGAGAGCTGAGGGGCTACAGAGGTGAGGGTTGGGAGTGTGTGGGGACAGGACATGGTGTGTGTGGGGGGAAGGGGGGCACTGTGACGAGTTGTGGACAAGCTCCATTTAGTGAAAACAGACGCCCTTTCTACAAAACCAAAGCACCCAGCAGTATTACCCCACTCTACATATCCCTGTTCTCCTCTCTTTCTATCTCCCTCGTCTGTCTATCTCCCTCGTCTGTCTATCTCCCTCGTCTGTCTATCTCCCTCGTCTGTCTGTCTGTCTGTCTGTCTGTCTGTCTGTCTGTCTGTCTGTATGTCTTTCTGTCTGTCTGTCTCTCTCATGCACGCACACACACACACACACACACACACACACACACACACACACACACACACACACACACACACACACACACACACACACACACACACACACACACATACACACACACACACACACACAGTTTGAGCATGACTCATTCAGTGTAGGTCAGTGGTTCTGTGTGTGTACGATACGGTTCTATGGGCAGTATCCTCTAGGGTGAGCCAGAACCATCTAACCCCTTCTCTCTGAGTGGCCTTGAGGTCCACAGTATAGTTGTCTTTCTTTCTTCCCTGCCATGATACCAGCCATCAGAGTATCGCCAGCAGCTGAGCGGTCTGAACCCACATACCTGAATTCTTTGGTCAGTAGACGTGATTCATGTTCTTGAGTGAGATCTTGTGTTTCCATCTTGTCTTCTTGTTTTGTCTGCCTGATATACAGGAAGCCCACCTGACCGCAGCGGCAGCCAGCAGCACATATTGTGGTCTCATTCACCCCCAGATTTTAGTAATATATGGCTTTGTTGTTCAGCTGCAGAAATTCAGTATGGCTTCATTCAAACCTTCCGTACCCATCCCTGTAATTCTGCAGCCTTTTCTTGTCAGTCCTCTTCAAATGCTCTTCTCTCCTCTGTCTGTTTTTGCTCTTCCTCGGTCCATACACACACGCACACACACAAACGTCACAGGACTATACCTAAGTGTTTGCCCTGTCCAGGTGATTCACAGCTTTCATAGCCTCCTGCCAATTCTTACGTTTTGACGCTATGTGAGAATCGATTTCACCTCTCCCAATGCACCATATTTTCTTTGTCAGACCTCACATAATTATGTCATGATTATGGAGTGTTTGAAAGGGTATATTTATCTTCCTGCCTGAGATTGAGGAGACTCTTACGGGGATTTCTATGTGTTTTATATTCCACACAGGTTTCTGGCACTTGCTAACCATGTCCAGGCTGAAAGTAAGGTCATGACGACTGTAGGGGGAGGCAGGGAGACGTCTATCAGTTAGGAGGGAGGAAAATATCAGTTAGGAGGGAGACATCTATCAGTTAGGAGGGAGGAAAATATCAGTTAGGAGGGAGACATCTATCAGTTAGGAGGGAGGAAAATATCAGTTAGGAGGGAGACATCTATCAGTTAGGAGGGAGGAAAATATCAGTTAGGAGGGAGACATCTATCAGTTAGGAGGGAGGAAAATATCAGTTAGGAGGGAGACATCTATCAGTTAGGAGGGAGGAAAATATCAGTTAGGAGGGAGACATTTATCAGTTAGGAGGGAGGAAAATATCAGTTAGGAGGGAGACATCTATCAGTTAGGAGGGAGGAAAATATCAGTTAGGAGGGAGACATCTATCAGTTAGGAGGGAGACATCTACAAGTTAGGAGAAAGACATCTATCAGTTAGGAGCGAGACATCTATCAGTTAGGAGGGAGACATCTATCAGTTAGGAGGGAGACATCTATCAGTTAGGAGGGAGACATATATCAGTTAGGAAGGAGACATATATCAGTTAGGAAGGGGACATCTATCAGTTAGGAGGTAAACAGCTATCATTTAGGAGGGAGAAATCTATTAGTTAGGAGCGAGACATGTATCAGTTAGGAGGGAGACATCTACCAGTTAGGAGGGAGACATTTATCAGTTAGGAGGAAGACATCTCAGTTAGGAGGGAGACATCTATCAGTTAGGAGGGAGACATCTATCAGTTAGGAGGGAGACATCTATCAGTTAAGAGGGAGACATCTATCAGTTAGGAGGGTGACATTTATCAGTTAGGAGGGTGACATCTATCAGTTAGGAGGGAGAAATCTATCAGTTAGGAGGGAGAAAGATATCAGGAAGGAAGGAGAAGGATATCAGTTAGGAGGGAGAAATATATCAGTTAGGAGAGAGAAATCTATCAGTTAGGAGGGAGACATCTATCAGTTAGGAGGGAGACATCTATCAGTTAAGAGGGAGACATCTATCAGTTAGGAGGGTGACATTTATCAGTTAGGAGGGTGACATCTATCAGTTAGGAGAGAGAAATCTATCAGTTAGGAGCGAGACATCTATCAGTTAGGAGGGAGAAATATATCAGTTAGGAAGGAGACATATATCAGTTAGGAGGAAGACATATATCAGTTAGGAGGGAGACATCTATCAGTTAGGAGGGAGACATATATCAGTTAGGAGGGAGACATATATCAGTTAGGAGGGAGACATATATCAGTTAGGAGGGAGACATATATCAGTTAGGAGGGAGGCATATATCAGTTAGGAGGGAGATATATATCAGTTAGGAGGTATAAACCTATCAGTTAGGAGGGAGACATATCAGTTAGGAGGGAGACATATATCAGTTAGGAGGGAGACATATATCAGTTAGGAGGGAGACATATATATCAGTTAGTAGGGAGACATATATCAGTTAGGAGGGAGACATATATCAGTTAGGAAGGAGCCATCTATGATTTAGGAGGGAGACATATATCAGTTAGGAGGAAGACATCTATCAGTTAGGAGGAAGACATATATCAGTTAGGAGGGAGAAATCTATCAGTTAGGAGGGAGAAAGATATCAGGAAGGAAGGAGAAGGATATCAGTTAGGAAGGAGACATCTATCAGTTAGGAGAGAGAAATCTATCAGTTAGGAGCGAGACATCTATCAGTTAGGAGGGAGACATCTATCAGTTAGGAGGGAGACATCTATCAGTTAGGAGGGAGACATCTATCAGTTAGGAGGAAGACATCTATGATTTAGGAGGGAGACATCTATCAGTTAGGAGAGCGAAATCTATCAGTTAGGAGGGTGACATTTATCAGTTAGGAGGGTGACATCTATCAGTTAGGAGGGAGACATCTATTAGTTAGGAGGGAGACATCTATCAGTTAGGAGAGAGACATCTATCAGTTAGGAGGGAGACATCTATCAGTTAGGAGGGAGACAACGGTCAGTTAGGAAGGAGACATCGGTCAGTTAGGAGGGAGACATCTATCAGTTAGGAGGGAGAAATCTATCAGTTAGGAGGGAGACATCTATCAGTTAGGAGGGAGACATCTATCAGTTAGGAGGGAGACATCTATCAGTTAGGAGGGAGACATCTATCAGTTAGGAGGTAGACATCTATCAGGTAGGACGGAGACATCTATCAGTTAGGAGGTAGAGAGCTATCAGTTTGTAGGGAGAGAGCTATCTGTTAGGAGTGATAAAATCTATCTGTTAGGAGGTAGAGAGCTATCTGTTAGGAGGGATAAAATCTATCTGTTAGGAGGTAGAGAGCTATCCATTAGGAGGGACAGAGCTATCCGTTAGGAGGGAGAGTGCTATCCATTAGGAGGGAGAGAGCTATCCGTTTAGGAGGGAGAAAGCTATCAGTTAGGAGGGAGAGAGCTATCCATTAGGAGGGAAAGAGCTATCCGTCTAGGAGGGAGAGAGCTATCCATTAGGAGGGAGAGAGCTATCCGTTTAGGAGGGAGAAAGCTATCAGTTTGAGGTAAAAGGAAATCAGTCATTTTCACATGACTGGGAATACAAATATGCAACTGTTGGTCACAGATTCACTATACAATGCATTTGGATTATATTCAGAACTCTTGACTTTTTCCACATTTTGTTACGTAACAGCCTTATTCTAAAATGCATTAAATACAGTTTTTTCCGCATCAATCTACACACAATACCCCATAATGGTTTTCAGAAATATTAGCACATTTATTACAATATAAAAACAGAAGTACCTTATTTACATAAGTATTCAGACCTTTGCTAAGAGACTTGAATTTGAGCTCAGGTACATCCTGTTTACATTGATCATCCTTGAGATGTTTCTACAACTTGATTGGAGTCCACTTGTGGTAAATTCAATTGATTGGACATGATTTGGGGAGGCACACACCTGTCTATATAAGGTCCCACAGTTGACAGTGCATGTCAGAGCAAAAACCAAGCCATGAGGTCGAAGTAATTGTCCGTAGAGCTCCGAGACAGGATTGTGTCGAGGCACAGATATTGCAAAGGGCACCAAAACATTTCTGCAGCATTGAAGGTCCCCAAGAACACAGTGGCCTCCATTTTTAAATGGAATAAGTTTGTAACCACCAAGACTCTTCCTAGAGCTGGCCGCCCAGCCAAACTGAGCAATCGGGGGGGAAGGGCCTTGGTCAGGGAGGTGACCAAGAACCTGTTGGTCACTCTGACAGAGCTCTAGAGTTCCTCTGTGGATATGGGAGAACCTTCCATAAAGACCACCATCTCTGCAGCACTCTACCAGTCAGGCCTTTATGGTTAGTGGCAAGACAGAAGCCACCCCTCAGTGAAAGGCACATGACAGCCCACTTGGAGTTTGCCAAAAGGAACCTAAAGCACTGTCAGACCATGAGAAACAAGGCTGTCTGGTCTGATGATAAAAAGATTGAACTCTTTGGCCTGAATGCCAAGCATCATGTCAGGAGGAAACCTGGCACCATCCCTACGGTGAAGCGTGGTGGCAGCGTCATGCTGTTTTTCAGCTGCAGGGACTGGGAGAGTAGTCAGGATTGAGGGCAAGATGAATGGATCAAATTACAGATCCTTGATGAAAACCTGCTCCAGAGCGCTCAGGACTTCAGACTGGGGCGAAGGTTTACCTTCCAACAGTACAACGACCCTAAGCACACAGCCAAGACAACACAGGAATGGCTTCGAGACAAGTCTCCAAATGTCCTTGAGTTTCCCAGCCAGATCCTGGATTTGAACTCGATCAAACATCTCTGGAAAGACCTGAAAAAAAGCAGTGCAGCAACGTTCCCCATCCAACCTGAATGGGAGAAACTCCCCAAATACAGGGGTGCCAATCTTGTAGCGTCATACCCAAGAAGACTCAAGGCTGTAATCGCTGCCAAAGGTGCTTGAAGCAAAGTAAAGGGTCTCAATACTTATGTAAATGTGATATTTCTGTTTTTTCTATGGGGTATTATATGTAGATTGATGAGGGAAAAAAATGAAATAATCCATTTTAGACTAAGGCTGTAACGTAACAAAACGTGGAAAACGTCAAGGGTCTGCTTTCCGAATGCACTGTATATTAAAAAGTATGTGGACACCCCTTCAAATTAGTGGATTCAGCTTCATTAAATGGGTTTCCATGGTATAAGATACTTTTACAAAAGTACAAGATCACTATGCGCAATGCCAAGTGTCGGCTGGAGTGGTGTAAAGCTCGCCGACATTGGAGTGGAAACATGTTAGCAGTCCGACGGACGAATCTGGGTTCGGCAAATGCCAGGAGAACGCTACCTGCCCCAATGCATAGTGTTAACTGTAAAGTTTGGGGGAGTAGAAATATTGGTCTTGGGCTGTTTTTCATGGTTTGGGCTATGCCCCTTAGTCCAGTGAAATGAAATCTTACCACTACAGCATACAATGACATTCTACACGATTCTGTGCTTCCAACTTAGTGGCAACAGTTTGGGGAAGGTCCTTTCCTGTTTCAGCATGACAATGCCCCGTGCACAAAACCAGAAATAGTTTGTCGAGATCGATGTGGAAGAACTTGACTGGCCGGCACAGAGCCCTGACCTCAACCCCATCGAACACATTTGGGATGAATTGGAACAATGACTGCGAGCCAGGCCAAATCGCACAACATTAGTGCCCGACCTTACTATTGCTCTTGTAGTTGAATGAAAGCAAGTCCCTGCAGCAATGTTCATTCCACATCAAATGGAAAGCCTTCCCAGAAGAGTGGAGGCTGTTATAGCAGCAAAGCGGGGACTAGCTCCATATTAATGCCATGATTATCAAATAAAATGTTATTGCGCCGAATACAACAGGTGTAGACCTTACAGTGAAATGCTTACTTACAAGCCCTTTACCAACAGTGCAGTTTTAATAAAAAATGTAATAAAATAGAAATATAACAAATAAAGGAGCCTCGCTAATTAACAGTAGCGAGGCTATATACAGGGGGTTCCAGTATGAGTCAATGTGCGGTGGCACCGGTTAGTCAAGGTAATTAAGGTAATATGTACATATAAGTAGAGGAAAAGTGACTATGCACGGACAACAAACAGAGAGTAGCAGCAGCGTAAAAATGGGGTGGGGACAATGCAAATAGTCCGGGAAGCCATTTGATTAACTGTTCAAGAGTCTTATGGCTTGGGGGTAGAAGCTGTTAAGAAGCCTTTTTGACCTAGACTTGGCTCTCTGGTACCACTTGCTGTGTGGTAGCAGAGACAATAGCCTATGACTAGGGTGGCTGGAGTCCCTGGCAATTTTTTGACACCGCCTGGTATAGAGGTCCTGGATGGCAGGAAGCTTGGCCCCAGTGATGTACTGGGCTGTACGCACGACCCTCTGTAGTGCCTTGCGGTCAGAGGCCGAGCACTTGCCATACTAGGCAGTGATGCAACCAGTCAGGATGCTCTCACTGGTGCAGCTGTATAACTTTTTGAGGATCTGAGTGTCACATTCTTCTTCGTCAGATGATAAAGAGAAATCATTGTCGGACCAAAACGCAGCAGGGTTATCAAATCAAATCAAATCAAATTTATTTATATAGCCCTTCGTATATCAGCTGAAATCTCAAAGTGCTGTACAGAAACCCAGCCTAAAACCCCAAACAGCAAGCAATGCATGTGAAAGAGGCACGGTGGCTAGGAAAAACTCCCTAGGAAAAACTCCCTAGAAAGGCCAAAAAACTAGGAAGAAACCTAGAGAGGAACCAGGCTATGAGGGGTGGCCAGTCCTCTTCTGGCTGTGCCGGGTGGATATTATAACAGAACATGGTCAAGATGTTAAAATGTTCATAAATGACCAGCATGGTCAAATAATAATAATCATTGTAGTTGTCGAGGGTGCAACAAGCACGTCCGGTGAACAGGTCAGGGTTCCGTAGCCGCAGGCAGAACAGTTGAAACTGGAGCAGCAGCATGGCCAGGTGGACTGGGGACAGCAAGGAGTCATCATGCCAGGTAGTCCCGAGGCATGGTCCTAGGGCTCAGGTCCTCCGAGAGAAAGAAAGAAAGAGAGAAAGAGAGAATTAGAGAGAGCATATTTAAATTCACACAGGACACCGGATAAGACAAGAGAATACTCCAGATGAAACAGACTGACCCTAGCCCCCCGGCACATAAACTACTGCAGCATAAATACTGGAGGCTGAGACAGGAGGGATCAGAAGACACTGTGGCCCCATCCGATGATACCCCCGGACAGGGCCAAACAGGCAGGATATAACCCCACCCACTTTGCCAAAGCACAGCCCCCACACCACTAGAGGGATGTCTACAACCACCAACTTACCGTCCGAAGACAAGGCCGAGTATAGCCCACAAAAATCTCCGCCATGGCACAACCCAAGGGGGGGGGGGCGCCAACCCAGACAGGAAGACCACGTCAGTGACTCAACCCACTCAAGTGACGCACCCCTCCCATGGACGGCATGGAAGAACACCAGTAAGTCAGTGACTCAGCCCCTGTAATAGGGTTAGAGGCAGAGAATCCCAGTGGAAAGAGGGGAACCGGCAAGGCAGAGACAGCAAGGGCGGTTCGTTGCTCCAGCCTTTCCGTTCACCTTCACACTCCTGGGCCAGACTATACTTAATCATAGGACCTACTGAAGAGATAAGTCTTCAGTAAAGACTTAAAGGTTGAGACTGAGTCTGCGTCTCTCACATGGGTAGGCAGACCATTCCATAAAAATGGAGCTCTATAGGAGAAAGCCCTACCTCCAGCCGTTTGCTTAGAAATTCTAGGGACAATTAGGAGGCCTGCGTCTTGTGACCGTAGCGTACGTGTAGGTATGTACGGCAGGACCAAATCGGAAAGATAGGTAGGAGCAAGCCCATGTAATGCTTTGTAGGTTAGCAGTAAAACCTTGAAATCAGCCCTTGCCTTAACAGGAAGCCAGTGTAGGGAGGCTAGCACTGGAGTAATATGATCAAATTTTTTGGTTCTAGTCAGGATTCTAGCAGCCGTATTTAGCACTAACTGAAGTTATGTGCACTCATCTTCTTTTATTGACTTGGCAAAGAAGGAAAATCCAAAATAAACACGTACACAAAACACAATGACGAATAACAGGCCGGTAAGGCATAAAGGCTATACCTAGCACAGTCTCCCACAAAACACTAAAACAAACACATACCTATATATAGGACCCTCAATCAGAGGCAACTACAAAACACCTGCCTCCAATTGAGAGTCCAATCCCCAATTAACTAAACAAAGAAATACAAAGAACTAGACTAAACATAGAAATACATTAACATAGACCAGTGCCCAAAACCCAGAATAATAAATCAAACACACCACTAAACACACAACCACCCCGAACCACATAAAACAAATACCCCCCTGCCACATCCTGACCAAACTACAATACAAATAACCCCTATTACTGGTCAGGACGTGACACTGAGGACCCATGCCAAATCTTTTCAGTCTCCTGAGGGGGAAAAGGCGTTGTTATGCCCTCTTCACGATTTTTGGAATGAGATTTTGGAGTGAGATGTTCGACAAGCAGGTGTCCATACTTTTAGTCATGTAGTGTACCTTAAAAAAAAGTAGGGCCGTAGATCAGAAAACCAGTCAGTATCTTGTGTTACCACTATTTGCCTCATGCAACGTGACTCATCTCCTTCGCATAGAGTTGATCAGGCTGTTGATTGTGGCCTGTGCAATGTTGTCCCACTCCTCTTCAATGGCTGTGAGAAGTTGCTGGAGATTCGCGGGAACTGGAACACGCTGTCATACACGTCAATCCAGAGCATCCCAAACATGCTCCATGGGTGACTTGCCTGGTGAGTATGCAGGCCATGGAAGAACTGGGACATTTTCAGCTACCAGGAATTGTGAACAGATCCTTGCGACATGGAGCGTGCATTATCATGCTGAAACATAAGTTGATGGGGGCGGATAAATGGCACGACAATGGGCCTCAGGATCTTGTCACGGTATCTCTGTGCATTCAAATTTCCATTTATAAAATGCAATTGTGTTTGTTGTCCGTAGCTTATGCCTGCCCATACTATAACCTCACCACCACCTTGGGGCACTCTGTTCACAATGTTGACGTCAGCAAACCATTCGCCCACACGAAGCCACACACGCTCTCTGCCATATGCCAGTTGAACAGTTGAAACTGGAATTCAATCGTGAAGAGCACACTTTTTCTGCGTGCCAGTGGCCATTGAAGGTGAGCATTTGCCCACTGAATTTGGCTAAGACGCTGAACTGGAGGCAGGTCAGGACCCTGGTGAGGACGACGAGCACGCAGGTGAGACAGCTTCTATGCAAACCCACATTTTCATCAGCTGTCCAGGTGGATGGTCTCAGATGATCCCGCAGGTGAAGAAGCCGGATGTGGAGGTCCTGGGCTGGCGTGTTTACACGTGGTCTTGATCATCCTTGAGATGTCACTACAACTTCATTGGAGTCCACCTGGGGCCAATCCAATTGTTTGGACATGAAACACACCTGTCTATATAAAGTCCCAGAATTGACAGTGAATGTCAGAGCAGAAACTATACCATGAAGTCCAAGGAAGTGTCTGTAGATCTCTGAGATAGAATTGTGATGAGGCATATATCTGGGAAAAGGTATAAAACAATTTCTAGAGTTTTGAAAATTTCCAAGAGCACAGTGGTCTCCATCATTGGGAAATTATGGCACTACCCAGATTCTGCTTAGAGCTGGCCGTCCAATCAAACTGAGCAACCAGGCAAGGAGGTGACCAAGATCCCAATGATCACTCTGACAGAACTACAGAGTTCCTTGGCTGAGATGGGAGAATCTGCCAGAAGGACAACAGTCTTTACAACACTTCACCAATCTGGCCCTGATGGGAGAGTGGCCAGAGACAAATATAACATGACAACAAGCCTAGAGTTTGCAAAAAGGCACTTGAAAGATTCTGTAGTCTGATGAGATAAAAATAGAACTCTTTGGCCTGAATGTCTGGAGAAAAACAGGCACAGCTCATCACCGGTCTAACACCATCTCTACTGTGAAGCATGGTCGTGGCAGCATCGTGCTATGGGATGCTTTTCAGCAGCAGGGACTGGTAGACTGGTAAGGATAGAGAAAACAATGAATGCATGGATCTGAATACAGGCAAATATTTGATGAAAACCTGCTTCAGAGTGCAAACAACCTTAGGCTAGGGCGAAGATTTACACTCCAACAGGGCAATGACCCCAAAGCATACAGCTAAAGCAATGCTGGAATGGTTTCAGAACAAGACTGTGAAAGTCCTTGAGTGGCCCACCCAAAGCCCAGACTTGAATCCCATTGAAAATCTTTGGAAAGACTTGCTATTCAACGCTGCTCCCCATCTAACTTAACAAAGCTTGAAAAAGTCTGCAGGGAAGAATGGAAGTCCCCAAATCCAGATGTGCAAAGTTGATACAGACATACCCAATATGGCTCAAAGCTGTAATCGTCACCAACAACACTTTTACAAAGTATTGACTCATGGGTGTGAATACTTAAGTCAATGGGATATATCAATACATTTGCAAACATTTCTAAAATAATTATGAAGTATTGTGTGTAATCCATTATGAATTCAGGCTGTAACAACAAAATGTGGAATATGTCAAGAGGTATGAATACTTTCTGAAGACACTGTAGCTGAGATAGCCAGAAAGACAGATACACATACAATCTACTACCTATAATAGTAGAGTAGCGGTTGTATTGTCTTTTAGTTGAAGGATGTGGTGATGAGTCTGAGAGAGAACACTGTGAACAAGTAACACAGGATATGACCAGACCATGACCATAGGATTTGACCTAACATGCGTCACTGCAGCTAGTGCCTGGGTGGTCAGGGGCTAACTGAGATGCCAGGCTGGGCTCCAGATGGAGTCCCATCTCAATGTATAGGGAGTGTTTGGTTTACATTTAGTCATAGTAACTCGTTGGGTGTCATGCTAAGCACACACACACACGTTTGTTTTTACTATCCTTTTTGGGACCAAAGAATTGATTCCCATTCAAAATCATATTTTCCCTAACCCCTAACCCTAATTCTAACCCTAATTGTAACGCTAAACCTAACCCCCAAGCCTTTTCCTTGTCTGAATGTTCCTTGTTTTACTATGCTTATGAGGACTTCTGGTCCCCACAAGGATAGTAAAACCAAACACACATGCACACACACAGACACACAAACAGAGAAACACACACTCAGAGTAACTAGGCGAAAAGGGAAGGTAGTGGGCCATAAACATGGCTTCTATTAGCTGAAGGGGATTGTGGGTAGTGGACTCTGCAGTGAGGTGCAGCAATGTAAGGAATGCGCACAGTGCTCAGTGTTGACCATAGACACACAGAGAGCATGCTGGGATTCCTCCCGCTATGGAGATGGGGAACTTTAATGATTGTTCTTTTTCTCCTTTCATTGAAAAGGCAGCTGCTCAATCCTATTTTCAGGACGATGAGTGGCAACATTTACAAGGACGTTTTAAAAAAGATCAAATGCAGATATGTACTTAAAACTAGCATTTTGCCAGGGATATAATACATGTTTTACGCCTATCTGGTAGCCAACAACAAGTAATGGATGATGGAAACAATATTTACACAAGCCTAACTGGATTATCAGACGACTTTGGACATATGACTATGAACACTAATCAAGTCCCATCAACAAAACGTAAAAAATATATAATAATGAAGGAGCCTGTCCTGTTCATAATATTGCTGGCTTTTAGATTTTGCATACACTCCAATAAAACATTGAAGGGGCAGGGTAGGAACTAAGAAGTGTGCCACATGGTGGTCAATAAACATAACGATACATGAATTAGCTTCTTTCACATCACTATTAATTTACAACTAGAAGTCATGCGTTTCATTTCCCTGCCCGCCAACCCCCTCAGTAAATGTTTTATATCAGCCACACACAGGTACTACATAATAGGGTTGGGTTAAATGCTGAAGACACATTTCGGTTGAATTCATGGACGTTTGCTACACTACCCAAATAACTTTTATGTACAGTAGAACTATATGTTCTATGATAGTTCTAGGCAACTGCATCTCTCTCTCGCTCTCTCTCTCTCTCTACTCCTAAATAAAATAATGTACTTTTTACTCCATACATTTTCCCTGACACCAAAAGTACTCATACATTTTGAATGCTTAACAGGACAGGAAAATGGTCCAATTCAAACACTTTGTGCAAGCGTTTCGCTACACCCGCAATAACATCTGCTAAACACGTGTATGTGACCAATACAATTTTTTACAACTTTTTTTTGTCAAGAGAACATCCCTGGTCATATTGTCTCTGATCTGGCAGACTCACTAAATACAGATACTTCGTTTGTCAATTATGTCTGAGAGTTGGAGTGTGCCAAAAAAAAAAAAGTGTGCCATCTGGTTTGCTTAATATAAGAAATTGAAAATGATTCATGCTTTTACTTCTGATACTGAAGTATATTTAAAGCCAAATACTTTTAGACTTACACTCAAGAAGTATTTTACTGGGTGACTTTCACTTGAGTCATTTTCTATTAAGTTATCTTTACTTTCACTCAAGTATGACAATTGGGTACTTTTTCCACCACTGCACGTGACCATAAGCAACCATGACTAACTCATGTCCGCTACATTTTAACCGGTGGGAAATTCACCTGTGTCTACCGCGGGAGAAACCAACGTCTTGACCACTAGACCAAGAGGAAAAACACTGATTTTGAAGTTGCAGGCGGGGCTACCTCATCACTTGACCATGAGCAACCATGACCGACTCATGTCCGCGACATAAGGGAAGACGATTGTATGTGTGTGTGTAGCATGTGTGTTTTCAAATTTCTCTGCGTCTCTCTGTGTACAATTTTATGTGTCTGTATATGCAGGTATGTGCATAAGTGTCTGTCTCTGTTTGTCTGTCCGTCCCTTCCTCCCTCCCTTCATCTGTCTTTGATCCAAAGCCATGTCCCTTCCTCCCGTAGCCTGCACTGTAGCAGAGGTTCTGGGCTGCAGCCTTGACGAGTATCTGTCGTTTGTTTTGGATGGGGGAGCTCAGGTTCGGTAGCAGCAAATCAACCAATTTAGGAAAACAACCGACGGGGCCAGCCTCACATGAGTGGAGTCATCATAGGCAAACAGTCTGGTCTGCATCCGAGTGAAACTGGGACACTTTGTGTATCCGCTGCCATGCCTGTCTGTGACATATAGGACGGCTACCCCGGTTGTGCTCCAACCATAACACCAAGCACACCACAGTAGCACTGTAAGAGGAACCATAGTCATTACTCAAAGAATGGCCCAGCTAGTCATGGTAAACGTCTGTATGTGGAACTGCAGTTGCTATGGAGCATGTCTGTAAACCTCAGGTCTCAGCGAGGTGTCTGTGGCTTGTCACATCCATGACTCCTCTACAACTGGGTGGGACTCATCGTCATGATCAAGGGTCTGTTTGCTTTCCGGTTAAAAGTGCTGCACCTGCACTTGTTTGTATGTATGAGGGGTGGGGTTCGCTGAAGGAACAGTTTTGTTTCTTCTTTTGCTTCTTGGATGAATTAGTTGGTTATACTTAGTTTCCTCTGGGGAAGTGGAAAGTTTGAGAACAGGCCTATGCATGGCAGACTAGCGGAAGGAGTAGGTTCCCTATACTGAGGGCAGACAAAGGACTTTCTTCAATCCAAACTGGTCGCTTTATGAGAGGGATAAGTAATGTGGATGTCGTTTTCTGGTTAAACTGATTTTCAAAAAAAAAATATCGAAAGGGAGCTGCTTTTATTGGTGATACATTAACTATTCTTATCTACTGTTTTTCCCCAAAAAATCCTGATAGCTAAAAACACATTAAACCACTCATTTATAAACATTCTGCACCGAGCACAGACATTGATTTTACAGTCTAGATTTTCATACCCCTGTCTCCATGTAGCTTTGTTAGAAAGGAAATAAAACATTTTCTCTCGCTGAATTCCCTGAAAGGCACCTCTGGCCAACAGGTGTGGCAACTTTAATACTGGGGGGGAAGAGTTTGCTTGTAGCAACTATTTCACAGATTTCCGGCTCCAAATATTGGCTGCATGACTTCCTGAGCTCTGTATCCACATGAGTTGGTCTACAGCATTTTAAAATAAAATTAGTAGAAGTGGTGGGAAGTAAAAGAGAAAAGGTTGTTTGATAGATTTGCTGAGGTAAATTCCTACTGTTGTAACTTTGGACCAGGAAGGACATTTTGAAGATAAATGCTTATGTTGCCTTGGAGAATGTGACATACTGTAGCTTCTTGACACAAGCTGACCAGTGACACAAGTCTGTTTGTGTGTGTGTGTGTGTGTGTGTGTGTGTGTGTGTGTGTGTGTGTGTTCACCCATGTGTGTGCGTGCGTGTGTGCGTGTGCGTGCGTTTAGCCTTGGCTAACTGACAGTTCTAAATATAGTCTTTGTGATACAGAACGGTGAAAATCCTCCAATGTTCACATCTCTTAACAGTGTGAGAACACTGTGATCTTTGTATGAAGGTGTACCGTGTGTGCTTTACAGTATGTGTCTAATGTGTATGTGAGCACACAGCATGCGTGAGACAGTTTTACACCCTTCTTGTACTTCGTGGGAGACCTAGTAATAAAACCACGCAAGCACAGACACACACACACACACACACACACACACACACACACACACACACACACACACACACACACACACACACACACACACACACACACACACAAACACACACACACACACACACACAGTATACATTCCCTAGGCCCCCATGAAGGCATCTTCTGCCTGTAACAACCCACTAGAAGTTGAACTCTGACCCCAGTACAGTTAGTCCTTCAATTTACACCGTTAAATACTACTGATTTAAAAAAAAAAAACATTGACGTCTCAATGACCCCATAAACTGCCAGAGCAGCTCAGTTTCAATGAATTATAGCAAAACTGTGCTTCTGACTGGAAATTCCTGACATTGCATTAATTAAGCACGATTTAAAATAACTGTCTCTCTATGGGTTTAATCCATGCCTACCACTATAGCTATAATGAGACTCAGTTTGACAGCATATTTGTGGGTTTGCCCGTTTATTCAGAGAGTGAATGCTTGATTGAGTTGTACTGGTGGGCGGGTTTGATACCTGGTCAGTTACATTGGTGCCGTGACTCCTTTCACAAAGTTGGTGTGTATTAGCTAATTGCGTTGCTGCAGAGATGAGGAAAAACAGGTCAAAGGTCACTTGCCTGATAAGTAGCCTTCCCTGAAACTTTAAAACCTGGATTTTAGATGCCTAGACATTAGCTCAGTTGATTAACAAAGTAGAATTCTATTAAACCCATCATATTCCGCACATTTTCTGTCTGTGGTAGGCATTCACCTTAAGCCTCATTTATACCTAGTGCTAACATGTGCCCTTTGTCATGATCTTGTCCTGATCTTGTCCGTTTACACTTATAAGATCTAATCAAAGTCAGTTTACAATCAGTTTATAATCGTCTACACCTGTCTCAAAATGTAGGCACAATTAGAATTTGGATGTAATCCGGACACAGGATGCATGCTAGCATCAGGTATAAAAGGGCTTTAAACAACCCATTTTTTTTATTTTTTAAAGACAGAATAAGTTAAATGTCCCCACGTTTTATTCCCTGGCCTTCTAGGGCAAAATCCAAAATCTCCATTTCACTTTAAATGCTGCTGTTTACGGTAGATACAGTAGATATGAAACATTTTATAAAGTATTTAGGTAATGTATGCATTTGGTCTTTGGGGTTTACATGGGGACTCACGCAGGGTGGAAATGAAAATACACAGCACCTGGAGCAGGAATGTGAGAGGGGATCCCAGAGAGGATCCTGGACAGACATTTACACCCCCACCCCTAGGAATTCAGAGGGTACACAGTTACACGCCCACCCCCAGGGGTTCAGAGGGTACATAGTTACACACCCACCCCCAGGGGTTCAGAGGGTACACAGTTAGATACCCAGACTAAGGTTCACAGGGTACACAGTTACACAACTACAAAGCTACATACAAGATGGCGTCGAAGAACATGTCTGACGTTTTACATTCTCCCAACCAATTGTGCTATTTTGTTAGGTTTTTTTGCGTAACTTATTCTTTTACTTATTGTGTACATAATGTTGCGGATACCGTCTCTTATGAAGGAAAATAACTTCTGGACATCAGAACAGCGATTACTCACCGCGGACAGGAAGAAACCGATGCGCGAAGTCTAACATTAAAGAGGTCTCGAGGTATTGCTCGCCTGAGGTAGAGTACCTTTGATAAGCTGTAGACCACACTATCTACAGCTGAAGTCAGAAGTTACCCAGTTGCAGCCCACTTTTTGGAAGCAAACCACTCAATTTCATCTCTGCGTTATATTGGCATCGAACATGTCACACTCCCTAGGAGAGGAGGTGACCTTGATAAGTTATTGTTAAAACGAAAGGCTGCCTGGATATTTAACTTAAAGACCCTTGCACCCTTCGGTCTCAACATAGACTTTGATCTTCAGCCATTCTTGTGATTATTGTGACTTTGCCATTGTAATTGTTTGTAAGCTTGTGCAGTAGTCTAAAATGAATCTAAGATCTGTCACGTCCTGACCAGCAGGTGGAGTAGGTGTATAAGTGTTGGTCAGGGCGTGGCAGAAGAAGTTGGGTTTTCTTTGTTTTGTCTAGGTTGGGTGTTTCTATGTAGAGGTAATTGGGGTGGACTTCCAATTGAAGGCAGCTGTGTGGTGTTGCCTTTGATTGGAAGTCCTATATTAGTTGGGTGTGTTTGTGGGGAATTGTTCTTGCACTGCGTTTGCATAGCCTGTGAGACTGTCATTGTTGTGAGTATCATTTATTGTTTTGTTTTCCGGTGGATGCTTTGCCTTTTACTAATTAAAAGAAACATGAGTGTCCACACTTCCGCTGCGCCTTGGTCCTTCTCTCTCAGATACGACATATTCAACAACAAGTATGACATTTTCTGTGACAGAATTCCCCACCACCTACACAGGACCAAGCAGCGGAAGAAGGCTGGCGAGGACTGGGAGACCGAGAGGCACCCCCAATAATTTTTTTAAGGGGGGGCACAAGGGCTGTGTGACGGGGCAGGAGCTGCCCGCCAGTCAACAGTCGCCAGAGCTGCCAGTCAACAGTCGTCAGAGCTGCCCGCCAGTCAACAGTCGTCAGAGCTGCCCGCCAGTCAACAGTCGTCGGAGCTGCCCGCCAGTCAACAGTCGTCGGAGCTGCCCGCCAGTCAACAGTCGTCGGAGCTGCCCGCCAGTCAACAGTCGTCGGAGCTGCCCGCCAGTCAACAGTCGTCGGAGCTGCCCAGACTGCGCTGAACTGCCGGAGTGGCCAGACTGCGCTGAACTGCCGGAGTGGCCAGACTGCGCTGAGCTGCCGGAGTGGCCAGACTGCGCTGAGCTGCCGGAGTGGCCAGACTGCCCTGAGCTGCCGGAGTGGCCAGACTGCCCTGAGCTGCCGGAGTGGCCAGAGCCGCCGGACTGCCCAGACTGTCCCGAGCCGCCGGACTGCCCAGACTGTCCCGAGCCGCCGGACTGCCCAGACTGCCCCGAGCCGCCGGACTGCCCAGACTGCCCCGAGCCGCCGGACTGCCCAGACTGCCCCGAGCCGCCGGACTGCCCCGAGCCGCCGGACTGCCCAGACTGCCCCGAGCCGCCGGACTGCCCAGACTGCCCCGAGCCGCCGGACTGCCCAGACTGCCCCGAGCCGCCGGACTGCCCAGACTGCCCCGAGCCGCCGGACTGCCCAGACTGCCCCGAGCCGCCGGACTGCCCAGACTGCCCCGAGCCACGGACTGCCCAGACTGCCCCGAGCCGCCGGACTGCCCAGACTGTTCCGAGCCGCCGGACTGTTCCGAGCCGCCGGACTGTCCCGAGCCGCCGGACTGTCACGAGCCGCCAGACTGGCCGGACTGCCCCGAGCTGCCGGACTGCCCCGACTGCCTGGAACGGCCAGAACCTGAGCCGCCTCCAACATAGGTGGGTTGGGGAGGGGGGGTGTAGCACAGTGCCGTCGTTGACGGCAGCCACCCTCCCTTCCCTCCCTGTAGTTAGGGGGAAATTTTCGGGTTGTTTTGGGTGTTTTGTGTTTTTTCTTTTGAAGGTGCATTCGGGGTCTGCACCTTTAGGGGAGGGTAATGTCACGTCCTGACCAGCAGGTGGAGTAGGTGTATAAGTGTTGGTCAGGGCGTGGCAGAAGAAGTTGGGTTTTATTTGTTCTGTCTAGGTTGGGTGTTTCTATGTAGAGGTAATTGAAGGCAGCTGTGTGGTGTTGCCTTTGATTGGAAGTCCTATATTAGTTGGGTGGGTTTGTCTGTGTGTTTGTGGGGAATTGTTCTTGCACTGCGTTTGCATAGCCTGTGAGACTGTCATTGTTGTGAGTATCATTTATTGTTTTGTTTTCCGGTGGATGCTTTGCCTTTTACCAATTAAAAGAAACATGAGTGTCCACACTTCCGCTGCGTCTTGGTCCTTCTCTCTCAGATACAACATATTCAACGACAAGTATGACATTTTCTGTGACAAGATCATATGCTATCCATTTGTTTTTTGTATGGTGTTCTTTGTATGCCATTTTTATATTTGAGAATTAACCAATGATATTAGGCCACACTTGGCCATGATTACAGACACCTGTGTGTCTTTTGACACTATATAAACGAGTCATCTTGCAGTGTTTGTGATCATACCCTGATGAAGACATACCCTGATGAAGAAACGTTGGATATTACATTTTTGCATCTGAGCTCCTAGAGTGTGCGGCTCTCCCTTATTTTTTAGAAGTTTACATACACATTAGCCAAATACCTTTAAACTCAGTTTTTCACAATTCCTGACATTTAATCCTAGTAAAAAATCCCTGTCTTAGGTCAGTTAGGATCACCACTTTATTTTAAGAATGTGAAATGTCAGAATAATGGTAGCGAGTGATTTATTTCGGCTTTTATTTCTTTCATCACATTCCCAGTGAGTCAATTAGTATTTGGTAGCATTGCCTTTAAATTGTTGAACTAGGGTCAAATGTTTTGGGTAGCCTTCCACAAGCTTCCCACAATAAGTTGGGAGAATTTTGGCCCATTCCTCCTGACAGAGCTGGTGTAACTAGGTCAGGTTTGTAGGCCTCCTTGCTCGCACATGCTTTTTCAGCTCTGCCCACAAATGTTCTATGGGATTGAGGTCAGGGCTTTGTAATGGCCAGTCCAATACCTTGACTTTGCTCTCCTTAAGCCATTTTTCCACAACTTTGGAGGTCATTGTCCATTTGGAAGACCCATTTGCGACCAAGCTTTAACCTGTTTGGTATAGGGGGCAGTATTGAGAATTTTGGAAAAAATATGTTCCCATTTTTAACGGCCTCCTACACCAACTCAGAAGCTAGAATATGCATATTATTGTTCAGGTTTGGATAGAAAACACTCTGAATTTTCTAAAACTGTTTGAATGGTGTCTGTGAGTATAACAGAACTCCTATGGCAGGCAAAAACCTGACAAGGCTTCAAGCAGGAAGTACCCTGTCTGACAAGGAGTCGTGCGTCTTACCTCTTTTTATTGAAAAGTAAGGATCTTAGCTGTAACGTGACAATTCCCAGGGCTCCAATAGGCTCTCAGAGCCCGCGAAATAACTGAAGGTTTACGAGGGAACCTCAGGTTGAAATATATTATCGCCTTTTGTAAGTGGATGCTCGGAGGACCTTTCAATGATGCGCGTGCATGAGTCGCTTCTGAGGAGAAATTTTATTCGGCTGTTTAGGCTCAATGCATACTCCCGGTCGGAATATTAACACTTCTCTATGACATAAATGGCATAAAAATTGGTTTTAAACAGCGGTTGACATGCTTCGAAGTACGGTAATGGAATATTTAGACATTTTTGACACGCCAATGCGCCATGCGCGACACCGCGAAAAAGCATTCTAGAACTCACGAACAAAACGTCGCTGTTGGAACATAACGATGGATTATTTGGGACCAAACCAACATTTGTTATTGAAGTAGAAGTCCTGGCAGTGTATTCTGATGAAGAACAAGCAAGGTAAGAACATCTTTCTTATAGGAAATGTGATTTTGGTGGATGCTGACCTGGGTGGGTATCTAAATAGCTAGCCCTGTAATGCCGGGCTATGTACTTAGATTATTGCAAAATGTGCTTCATCCGAAAAGCTATTTTAAAATCGGACATATCGAGTGCATAGAGGGGTAATGTATCTATAATTCTTAAAATAATTGTTATGCTTTTTGTGAACGTTTATCGTGAGTAATTTAGCAAACTGTTAGTAAATTCACCGGAAGTTTGCGGTGGTTATGCTTTTTCTGAACGTCACATGCTAATGTAAAAAGCTGGTTTTTGATATAAATATGAACTTGATTGAACAGACATGCATGTATTGTATAACACAATGTCCTAGGTGTGTCATCTGATGAAGATTATAAAAGGTTAGTGCTGCATTTAGCTGTGGTTTGGGTTTATGTGACATGATATGCTAGCTTGAAAAATGGCTGTGTGATTATTTCTGGCTGGGTACTCTGCTGACATAATCTAATGTTTTGCTTTTGTTGTAAAGCCTTTTTGAAATCGGACAGTGGGGTTAGATTAACGAGATTCTTGTCTTTAAATAGCTGTGAAATAGTCATATGTTTGAGAAATTGAAGTTATAGCATTTCTAACGATTCAAAAATCGCGCCACTGGATTTCAGTGGCTGTTACGTAGGTGGGACGAGTTCGTCCCACATGTACTAGACTTCCTGACTGATGTCTTGAGATGCTGCTTCAATATATACACATCATTTTCATTCCATCTATTTTGTGAAGTGCACCAGTCCCTCCTGCAGCAAAGCACCCCCACAACATGATGCTGCCAACCCCATGCTTCACGGTTGGGATGGTGTCTTCGGCTTGCAAGCCTCCCCCTTTTTCCTCCAAACATAACGATGGCCATTATGGCCAAACAGTTCTATTTTTGTTTCATCATACCAGAGGACATTTCTCCAAAAAGTACGATCTTTGTCCCCATGTGCAGTTTCAAACTGTAGTCTGGCTTTTTTTTATGGCATTTTGGAGCAGTGGCTTCTTCCTTGCTGAGCGGCCTTTCAGGTTATGTTGAAATAGGACTCGTTTTACTGTGGATATAGATACTTTTGTACCTGTTTCCTCCAGCATCTTCACAAGGTCCATTGATGTTGTTCTGGGATTGATTTGCACTTTTCACACCAAAGTACATTAATCTCTAGGAGACAGATCGCGTCTCCTTCCCAAGCGGTATGACGGCTGCATGGTCCCATGGTGTTTATACTTCCGTACTATTGTTTGTACACATGAACTTGCTACCTTCAGGCGTTTGGAAATTGCTCCCAAGGATGAACCAGACTTGTGGAGGTCTACAATTTCTTTGTTGACGTATTGGCTGATGTTCTTTTGATTTTCCCATGATGTCAAGCAAACAGGCACTGAGTTTGAAGGTAGGTCTAGAAATACATCCACAGGTACACCTCCAATTGACTCAAATGATGTCAATTAGCCTATCAGAAGCTTCTAAAGCCATGATGTCATTTTCTGGAATTTTCCAAGCTGTTTAAAGGCACAGTCAACTTAGTGTATGTAAACTTCTGACCCACTGGAATTGTGATACAGTGAATTCTAAGTGAAAAAATCTGTCTGTAAACAATTATTGGAAAAATTATGCACAAAGTAGATTTCCTAACCGACTTGCCAAAACTATAGTTTGTTAACAAGAAATTTGCGGAGTGGTTGAAAAACGAGTTTTAATGACTCCAACCTAAGTGTATGTAAACTTCCGACTTCAACTGTACCAAGAGAGTTCTCATCTATATTATTCGTAGCCATCTATTTACCACCACAGAACGAAGCTGGCACTAATACCGCTCTCAACCAACTCTATAAGGCCATAAGCAAAGAAGAAAATGCTCACCCAGAAGCGGTGTTCCTAGTGGCTGGGGTCTTTAATGCAGGCAAACTTAAATCAGTTTTACCAGCATGTCAAATATGCAACCAGAGAAAAAAAATCTGAGACCACCTTTACTCCACACACAGATGCATACGAAGCTCTCCCCCGCCCTCCATTAGGCAAATCAGAGCATAATTCTATCCTCCTGATTCCTGCTTACAAGCAAAAACTAAAGCAGGAAGTACCAGTGACTCGCTCAATACGTAGGTGCTCAGATAACGAGGATGCTACACTACAGGACTGTTTTGCTAGCACAGACTGGAATATGTTCCGGGATGTCATTTTTTATTTTATTATTTAACCAGGTAGGCCAGTTGAGAACAAGTTCTCATTTACAACTGGTGTTGCACACACCATTCTGGCATTGCAAACGCCATGCTCTACAAACTGAGCCACAGGGAAGACATTCATTGTCAGTTAGAGACACAGTAGGACCCAAAAGCATAATCAGTGCTCTAACTCCCCCTTGCGCTGGTCTGGAGCAATGAAGTGGTGACGTAGGGTACCGTACTAAACCACAAAGTCCCGCGGCGCAAGCTCGCAACTTTTAAAGGAGGAACCACTGTACACACATGACTGACCAGCTGGCACATAAACACTTCACAAGGTGACTGACAGAGTGACATATATGACAACAACAACAAAAAAGTTTGGCAGGTGGGCACACATACAGTGGATATGTGAAAAGGACATGTGGCAGCGCTGACACTGAGCAAACAGAACAGAGTAACATTCCTCCCCCAGCTGGCCCGGGGCAAATATGCCACCCAGGGGAGGGGTCAGAGGTCACACAGGAAGTATACCGGACCAGAGCCCCCCGGTCGGCTGGCGTTTATAAGACAAACGCTTCATACTGTAGAGAGAGAGAGCGAGAGAGAGAGAGTTGAGGGGATCCATCTTTGATAGATATATCACTGCGTTTCCTACTGTTACAAACCAGTGGCATGTCAAAGTGTGTCTCATGGGCTCAGTATTTACAACACACCTACTACTGCTTTACTTCACACACAATGTCTGGAGTACACACACACTTTTAGATCACAGACAAAATGTCTGGGTCATGTTGTATCTCCACTGTTAAATCACAAACACACAATGTCTGTAGCTCACCATTACTGACAGGGACCAATGTGTGTGTATAAGTCACAATGTGTGTGTTAAAACCTGTGTGATCAAACACACTGTCCGGAGAAACAGAAAACACCATCTACACACTTGAGAATAAATATAACCAAAGATGAGAGAGAGAGTCAGCAAACACTAACTTCAGGCAGTAGCATCTGTCCATCCATACTGTCACCTGTGATGTAATTCTGTCTGATATTGTACAAGTTATCAACAACAAACTTCACCATAATAGGAGCTTCCATCAAATAAAGAACGTGCATGATACCAAAGGAACGAACCATGCCGTGTGTGCGTGTGCGTGTGCGTGTGCGTGTGTGTGTGTGTGTGTGTGTGTGTGTGTGTGTGTGTGTGTGGCCTGGAAACGTTTGGGAACATGGTCCAATCTTTTGTCACCTTTTCTTGCCACCTCTCCTCTATTTTGTTGGCGTCTCACTAAACTATTTAGAAAAACTTGTAGATAACAAAAACACTCTTCGCTCCAAAATAAACCTGTCTGCTAGGTAACAAGGATACACACATCTCTCCAAAATAAACCACTGTATAATATTAGCTAACTTACACAAACATATGGATTTCTTATACATGGAGTAAAATGTTACAATGGAGACTGTTTGTGTATGTGTGTTCGCGCCCATACGTGTGTGTACGTGTGTGCGTGCATTTCATAAGGTGTAAATGTTACAGTGTGCTATATGAGTTCACATGGAGCTCAGGGGCTGTGTTTTATACAGAACTGGTGAGAAAATAAAGCTTCAGCCTGAGCAGGTCTGTCCTGAACCATTAGAGTATTAGTGAAGAAACATAGTGAGCATATTTCATCAGCTTTTCTGACAATGTGACCAGACTATTAGCTATAACTAGGATAGAACGTAACTATGAGTTATAACTAGGATAGAACGTGACTATGAGTTATAACTAGGATAGAACGTAACTATGAGTAATAACTAGGATAGAACGTGACTATGAGTTATAACTAGGATAGAACGTGACTATGAGTTATAACTAGGATAGAACGTGACTATGAGTTATAACTAGGATAGAACGTAACTATGAGTTATAATTAGGACAGAACGTGACCATGAGTTAAAACTAAGGCAGAATGTTTTCTTCTGGTCAGGACCCTATGTTCAGGAAAATTCTAACATTTGTGAAAAATGTATTCAACCCCCTGAGTCAAGACATGTTAGAATCACCTTTGGCAGCGATAACAGCTGTGCTTCTTTCTGGGTAAATCTTTAAGAGCTTTCCACACCTGGATTCTGCAACATTTTCTCATTATTGTTTTCATAATTCTTCAAACTCTTTCAAATTGGTTGCTGATCATTGCTATTTTATTTGCCATTTTCAGGTCTTACCATAGTTTTTAAAGTAGATTTAAGTCAAAACTGTAACTTGGCCACTCAGGAACATTCACTGTCTTCTTTCTAAGCAACTCAAGTGTAGAGTTGGCCTTGTGTTTTAGGTTATTGTCCTGCTGAAAGGTGAATTCATCTCCCAGTGTCTGGTGGAAAGCAGACTGAACCAGGTTTTCCTCTAGGATTTTGCTTGTGCAGGGCTCCATTCCGTTTCTTTATTATCCTGAAAAACTCCCCAGTCCTTAATGATTACAAGCATACGGAAAACATGATGCAGCCACGACTATGCTTGAAAATATGTAGAGTGGTACTCAGTAATGTGTTGTATTAGATTTGCCCCTGTCACGGATGTCGTATGAAAGAGACCAAGGCGCAGCGTGCGTATCGTTCCACAACTTTATTTCTATGTGAAACTATGCAAGACAGACAATAAACTATAAACAAAAACAACAAACCGTGACGAAGAGGTGCAACATGCATAAACTCAAACTAATCTCCCACAAACACTAGTGGGAAAAACAACAACTTAAATATGATCCCCAATTAGAAAAAAGAACCTAGAACACAAAATAGAAAATGTAAACTAGACAAAAAACCCAACATAGAAAAAAGAACCTAGAACACAACATAGAACATTTAAACTAGACAAAAACCCCAACATAGAAAAAAGAAACTAGAACCAAACATAGAAATAAATAAATTAGACAAAACCCCCCAGTCACGCCCTGATCTACTCTACCGTAGAAAAATACGAGCTCTCTATGGTCAGGACATGACAGCCCCAAACATAACAATTTGTATTCAGGACAAAAAGTAATTTGCTTTGCCACGTTTTTTTGCAGTATTACTTTAGTGCCTTGTTGCAAATTATGCATGTTTTTAGAATATTTGTATTCTGTACAGGCTTCCTTCTTTTGACTCTGTCAATTAGGTTACTATTGTAGAGTAACTACAATGTTGTTGATGTATCCTCAGTTTTCTATCACAGCCAATAAACTCTGTAACAGTTTTAAAGCCCCCATTCTCATGTGGTGGAGCAGGTTGAGAGGTTCAAGCTCCTTGGTGTCCACATCACCAACAAACTAGAATGGTCCACACACACCAAGACAGTCGTGAAGAGGGCACGACAAAACCTATTCCCCTCAGGAGACTGAAAAGATTTGGCATGGGTCCTCAGATCCTCAAAAGGTTTTACAGCTGCACCATCAAGAGCATCCTGACTGGTTGCATCACTGCCTGGTACGGCAACTGCTCGGCCTCCAACCGCAAGGCACTACAGAGGGTAATACGTACGGCCCATTACATCACTGGGGCTAAGCTGCCTGCCATCCAGGACCTCTACACCAGGCGGTGTCAGAGGAAGACCCTAAAAATGGTCAAAGACCCCAACCACCCTAGTCATAGACTGTTCTCTCTGCTACCACATGGCAAGCGGTACCGGAACACCAAGTATAGGACCAGTAGGCTTCTCAAGACTCCTGAACAGCTAATCAAATGGCTACCCGTGTCACGTCGTGACCATGGTAAGCTGTTATTTTCTATGGTAGAGTAGGTCAGGGCGTGACAGTGGGGTTTATTCTATGTGTTCTATTTCTATGTTCTTAGGTTCTAGTTTTTGTATTTCTATGTTGGTTTGTTTGGGATGATCTCCAATTAGAGGCAGCTGGTCCTCGTTGTCTCTAATTGGAGATCATACTTAAGTAGGGGGTTTTCTTCCTGGGTTTTGTGGGTGATTATTTTTGAGTAGTGTTTGTTTCTCCTCTGCATCACAGTTTGGTGTTTTGTCTATTCAGTTGCATAGTTTCACAGAGTAAATAAAATGTGGAACTACACAGACGCTGCACCTTGGTCCTCTCCTTTTGACAGCCGTGACAGAATCACACACCACCAAAGGACCAAGCAGCGTGGTCAGGAGGACTGGATTAAGCAGCGTGCCCGGGAGGAGATGGCATCCTGGTCGCTGGAGGAATTGGAGGAAAGGATAGACTGGACTTGGGAGCAGGTATTGGAGAGATATAACAGTCTGCCGGGGAAGCAGGTGGAGGCAGCGAGAGCAGAACGGCAACGTTACGAGGAACTAGCACAGCAACAACGGAAGCACGAGAGGCACCCCCCCAAAAAAATAGTGGGGGGGGGGGGCACACGGGGAGTTTGACAGAGTCAGGGTGGAGACCTGAGCCAACTCCCCGTGCTTACCATAGGGAGCGAGTGAAGAAGCAAGCACCGTGTTATGCGGTGATGCGCACTGTGTCGCCAGTGCGCATTCACAGCGAAGTGCGATCTGTGCCCGCGCCCCGCATTTGCCGTGCTAGGTTGAGCATTCAGCCAGGAAGAGTGGTTCCAGGTCAGCGCTCCTGGTCTCCAGTTCGCCTTCTCAGTCCAGGATATCGTGCGCCGGCGCTGCGCACTGTGTCACCAGTGCGTATTCACAGCCCAGTGCGTCCTGTGCCCGCGCCCTGCGTTTGCCGGGTGAAAGTAAACATCCAGCCAGGACGGGTTGTGCCAGCTCTACACTCGAGACCTCCAGTGTGCCTCCACGGTCCAGTATATCCTGTGCCTGCCCCACGTACCCGGCCTCCAGTGAGTCTATCCAGCCTGGTACGCCCTGTTACTGCTGCCCGCACTCGCCCTGAGGTGCGTGTTACCAGTCTGGCGCCACCTAGGCCAGCCCCACGCATCAGACCTCCAGTGCGCCTGCCCAGTCCGGGGTGTCCCGTTCCTGCTCCCCGCACTCGCCCTGAGGTGCGTGTTACTAGTCTGGCGTCACCTGTGCCAGCCCCATGCATCAGGCCTCCAGTGCGCATTCCCAGTCCAGAGCTTCCGGCAACAGTTCCCAGTCCGGAACCTCCTGAGACGGCCTGCGGCTCGGCGCCTCCGGCGATGCTCTACGGTCCGGTGGCACAGAAGCAGAGGGATCAGTGGGCGGAGCGGGGGTTATGCCCCGAACCAGAGCCGCCTCCTCCACTGGAGGATGTGCTGGATGATAAGGTTCTGGGTACTGCACCAGAGCCGCCATAGACACAGGTTACCCTCCCTTTTGTTTTTTGTTTTTGTTTTTTGCATTCGGAGTCTGCACCTTTGGGGGGGGGGGGTACTGTCACATCCTGACCAATAGGTGCCCTTCTTAGCAAGGCATTGGGAAACCTCCCTGGTCTTTGTGGTTGAATGTGTATTTGTAATTCACTGCTCAACTGAGGGACCTTAAAGATAATTGTACATGTGGGGTACAGAGATGAGGTAGTCATTCAAAAATCATGATTAACACTATTATTACACACAGAGTGAGTCCATTCAATTTATTATGTGACTTGTTAAAAAGCAGATTTTTACTACTGCATTTATTTAGGTTTGCCATAACAAAGGGGTTGAATACTTATTTATTGAAACAAGACCTTTCAGCTTTTCATTTGGAATTAATTCAAACAACATCATTTTACTTTGACATTGTGGGGTATTGCTTGTAGACCATTGACAAAATATATAAATTTAATCCATTTTAAATTCAGGCTGTAACACAACAAAATGTGGAAAAAGTCAAGGGGTGTGACTAATTGCTGAAGGCACTGTATATCATAAAGCCTTTGAGTGCCTAGTTTTTCCCTTATACAGTGGTCACAGGTCTGCGAATCACATTATCCTGGTTTGTCATGTTTAATCCCTAATCCAGCCAGAGAGATGATATACAACAATTTGAATTTTTCTTCACCCACAATCTGTATTTAGAATGACTGGTTAGAGAGATTAATAAACGAGACTACCTAAACTATCTAAACTGGAACAACCATTTCAGTAATGGGTGCAATAAATACAAGTAACAGATTGGAATAGTTTAGAAAAATGTACCCTTATTTTACCAGGTAAATCGAGTGAGAACAAATTGTCATTTACAGCAACGACCTGGGGAATAGTGACGGGGAGAGGAAGGGGGATTAATGAGCCAATTGGAAGCTGGGGATGATTAGGTGGCTGTGATGGTATGAGGGCCAGATTGGGAATTTAGCCAGGACACTGGGGTAAACACCCCTACTCTTACAATAAGTGCAATGGGATCTTTTACTGACCACAGAGTCAGGACACCCGTTTAACGGCCCATCCGAAAGACAGCACCCTACACAGGGCAATGTCCCCAATCACTGCCTTTGTGTAGCATAAGATTAATTAATCAATCAATGTACATGCAAAAACATTGATATCGAAGCATACCATTTTCAAAATCGAACTGCAATACAGCATGCTGGGAAATATGACAATGATGAGCGTGGTTTTGCCAGATAGACTATGCTGGTCAGACCAGCTAGACCAGTATAGACCAGCATGGACCAGCTTGGTTAGCAGCATACCAGTATCACCAGCATACCAGCATGAGCTGCTCACCAGCATCACCAGTTTGACCAGCTAGTCAGTCAGCATAAGCAGCTAGACCATGCTGTTTAAACATCATAACCAGATAAACCACGCTGGTCAGCCAGCATAACCAGCTAGACCAGCTTTTCTTAAAGTATGGGTCACGACCCACTAATGGTGGGTTGCGACGTGTCAGAGTAAATGTATAATTATTTAATGAATTGATTTGGCCAAGTGCAACTGCGGTCTCTGTTCAGTGCGCTCTCTGTTTAGCAGCGGTCTCTGCTCAGTTTGGCAGCTGCGCGAGTGAGAGAGGGAGATGCCCGTGTGCTTCGCGGTTTACCAGATCTTTTTTTCTGGACTTTTATTGAAGATGTTTAGCTGGCTAGCTCATCATGTCTCAGTCTAAACTGTACACTCAAAAATACAGAAAGGAGTGGTAATCAAACCCTGAATTCAAAGGCTGGTTGAAGCCGTTTATTGGTGTAAAAAAACACATGACAACTCAAAACATATAACAGTTATATATAACATATAACAGTTCCACCCAAAACAAGCTGCCATTTATGGTTTAAAAAATTGACTCTGCAAAATAGGCTGAGGCCACCATAGCATTAGCCAACGCTGAACACTGTTCCATGCTGGCATGTGATAACATTGGAGAAGCATGTAGAGCTGCTTTCTCAGACTCCACTTCTGCTACCCACTTCAAAATGCACAGGACAAAGTGCACAGAAATGACTAATGGTGTTCTAGCACCATACTTTCTGAAAAAGTTGGTCGCAGATGTGGGTGACCAGCATTTCAGCCTCCTCGATGAGTCCACAGATGTAAGTGTTTCTAAGTACCTGGGGGTTGTGATAAGGTACTTTAGTGACACCTGGGTACTTTAGTGACACCAAGCAGACAATTGTATCAACATTTCTGGGGCGTGTTGAGTTGGAGGGAGGAGATGCCAAATCTATAGCCCGTGCTGTTGTGGCTTTCCTCGAGAAGTGTTGTCTTAAAAAAGAGAAACTCCTGGGGATAGGGACTGACAATGCCTCTGTTATGATGGGGATTAACAATGGAGTCCATAAAGTGCTGAAGGAGGAGTATGGCCTGAAAGATTTGGTTCTTATTCGCTGTGTGAGCCACTCTCTGCAGCTTGCTCATTTGTAGCTCTAAACATATTTAGGGTGTTTTTTACTCACATTTTGTCTCTCCCACGACGTTATTCCTTTCTCCTACAGCGTCCATCACAATTACATGCACATAGCAAATTATGCAAATTAGGTCATGACGTCATTTAGCGACTTCCAGCAACTTTCAGGACAGCCAATAGCTACTTTCCTTACTGAGGAGTTGGCAACACTGGCAACGAGTTCTGACTGAGCTCAATCGTCATGAAAAGCCAATACACCGATGAGTTTCTCTCTTTCATATAAACTCTGAGAATTAACGAGGAGCTCCCTCAATGTGTTTTGTGCGGGGAAGTGCTTAGTAATGAGTCAATCAAAACTAACAAATTCATATAACGACACGTCCTGACCAAACATCCACAGCATGACGGTATACCCAGGGAATTCTTTCAGAACAGGGCAGAAGGCTCTGACAGTGGAAAAGTAAGTCTGCTAGCAAGGCATTGTTGTCATTTTATAAAAAGGTGATGATGATTAGAAATAAGGGAGTACTATCTCATAGTAGTATATGTGAGTTTCTCTTTCAAAAAATCCCCTGGCCTTGTACACAGCTAATAGCTAACGTTAGCCAAAGCAAGTTAGCTAGCTACTGATAGTGCATCCCTAAGTAATAGTACAGATGAAGATGAAAAACGATCAGGCCTGCTGTGCATCTTACTGTAGAAATTACTGGCGAAAGAAAGTCTAGGTTGGAACTGTTGCTGTTAAAATACAAATCATAATTTTTATTCTGAACTGGAATAAACTGATTGAAACAATATACTTTTTGAGGCAAACACACACAGTTCTGGGTTGCTCATCTACAGCAGGAAGCGGTCTCCTGCCTGACTGAGAAAGCAGTAGATGTTCTGATCCAGTTTGGCACTACATACCTATGTCAGTCAGGGTTCTCAACTCTAGATTACTTAAAAAACAAGTATAGAAGCAGTTTCAATGCTGAGCATGACCTTAGTGTTGCGCTGTCAGAAACTGATCCCAGAATAGACATGCTTGTTGAAATCTTTAACCAGCCACACACCTCTCATTAGGACTGTGTGTGTTTTCTGCTCTACATCCGTGTGATTGTTTTTTGAAATATAGTTTTTCTATTTCTATGTTTAGTTTATTGGGTTGACCTTCAATTGGAGACAGCTGTTCCTCGTTGCCTCTAATTGAAGGTCCTATTTAGTAGGGGTGTTTTTCCATGGGTTTTTGTGGGTAGTTGTTCCATGTGTAGCTGTGTGCCTTACAGGACTGTTTCTCGTCGTTGTTTTTTGATTAAGTGTTTATTTTGGTTTTCTTCTAAATAAAGAAGATGAGTATACACATTCCCGCTGCGTTTTGGTCCCATCCTTACGACGAACGTGACACTATGCTGGTTTTTCCAGCAGGGTAGTACCAAGGGGGATAAAAATGTGTACCCCGGTATATTTCTGCTTAATGTAGGCTTCTATACTATTATTGAAAGTGTGTATATTTATGGTAATTGAGATTGTATTACCTAAATATGTTGATGTGCATTTAATTCCTTACTTTATGACCAGTAATTGCACTGGGAGCATATTTTCTGCCTTTTCAGTACAACACCGCAACAATCTCCCTAACAATTGGAAATCTCAATTGAGGGAGAATAGGGGTGGGATTGAGTCCATCTCTAGTTGAACTATCTTCTAACGATGTTTCATATCCGCACAAGAGGTAAATCACACCGCTGTCCAACGCTTCACCTCATCTTGGACCGTCACCCCCATCCCCCTCATTCTACCACCCTCACTTTCATACCAACCCTTCAGTGTGTCTGTTTAGGCTGCTGTTGCTACAAAAAGCATGGTCGTTTAACGGAACACATATTAAGACAGACACACATGGTTAAGCGGAGAGACGGTACTGTAGACCGCAGGACATGGATCCCGCAGGTCTGAATATGGTTCTCACACAGATTAAACAAATATTCCTCCAGTTCCTTCCATGACCATGAACATACTGTGCCAAGTAACCACGTCTGTTTGTATTTCTGTCTCAAAATGTACAGTACATCTCCACAATGTGTGAATGTATGACTTGTGTCTGTCTATGCACTGGAGTGTTTTGTGTAGTCTTTCCCCCACACTGTGTGTTTTGCGCTTGTGTCTGTGCGTCTGTATGTATAGATGTGAAGGTGTGTGTATAAATGTGTATAGGTGTGTGTGTGTGTGTGTGTGTGTGAATGGGCCCTTTGTCCTGTTTAGCTGTGTGTGTGTTCCCCTGTGCAGATGGGAGGCCAGCGGAGACATAATCACCTCTGATTTTGAGGATCTTCTGCTTGTTATTCAGGCTGGTTCCGGGCCACACGGAGGTTCCGGGCCACATGGAGGCTCCAAGGAAACAGACAAACATCTGTGCAGTGTGTGTTCGTGTGGCCTAAATGTGCAGCATTTTTTTGTCTGTTTTGTGTGTCTTTCATATGCATATATGTTTGAGGGTCTGCGAGCGGAAGAAGTGGTTAATGGACGGAGAGCGTCAGACCACCGGCCATGGCAAACCATTAGAAGCTGTATGGCTTCACTGAGTCAGGCTCAGCAAGGAGCAGACGTTTATTTATGGAACAAAAATGGAACATACATGTAGCTAGCTAGACCACCACCCTAAAACCCTCTCACCGCACCTCTAACCCCCCAATGACTCATTGTGACGGTGGTCTGGAGAGCTTACAACCACACACATGTATGCACACACACACCCCTCACAGTTTCAAAGGTGTGACTCATTGCTCCTGTTAATTCATCAAGCATTGTCATTGGAAAATGAACAAATAAATAGAACACCTGGCATGTATTTAAACCCTGGTCTAGGCGGCTGCCCAGTGGTGATGCAGTCCAGAGGTATGGTGGTTGCATGGTTTGTGAATGTGTTCCCGGGCCAGAGAGTTAGGCCACGCTGAAAAGGTGAACTTGTGAAACCATTAATTAATATATTAAATGTTTGAAAACAGTTTGTTGTCTGCCTCTACTTCACTCTAAAGAACCTGTCACTTTTTCACCCTGTTACACACACACACACACACACACACTTCTATGCACCTACTGTATGATAAAAGCGACACCATTCACTTGTAAACCTACCAAAGCCCCTCTTGTTCCTTCCTTCACTGTGCTTTTCTTTCAAGGAATTCTTAAGCACTATTTTTTTTCTTCCACCAAAAACCTTTTAGACTTGGATCATTAGACTTACATCACCTGGAGGTTAGTCGCACCTCTATCCTAATGTGGTGTAGTGATACATACAGTACTAACGTCAGGCCAGAGACCTACGTGCTGAAGCTCATGGCTGAGTGAGTGAGTGAGTGAGTGAGTGAGTGAGTGAGTGAGTGAGTGAGTGAGTGAGTGAGAGAGCGAGAGAGCGAGAGCGAGAGAGCGAGAGAGATTAGAGGAATTGCTGAATGTGTAGAGGTAAAAAAGGTTTGTTATTCAAGAGTCAATCTTCTGGACCAGACATCTGTAGCTTTATAAATCTTCCCTACCAGTATGTACCATATGTCCATCTGCACTGTGCTGCTACCTGAGTCTGCCGGCCATGACAATACACACACACGCACGTACACACGCTTGTACACACACACACACACACACACACACACACACACACACACACACACACACACACACACACTGGCCACAAATACGACTACAGGATCAGTCAACAACATTATTTGGATATGAGCTAACAGAATATTAACTTTTAAAAGTGAGATTTTCACTGGACAGTTACTTTAAATAGTGGAAATATATATGTCCCTCTGGTCTCTCGCCCTGTCTTTCTCTCTTTCCCTCTCTCAACGCTGATGTAGTGATTGACCCTGTAAAGAGCACTATACTGACACCAGGTGGGTGTATCCAGTACAATATGCTGAAGTCCCTTGAATTCTCAGCCTGGACTCAGGGGTAGACATAACATGGTAAATGTAAATCCGGGACACTCCAATTAGGAAAGGAATGGAAAGGAAAAGGGGCATACCTAGTCAGTTGTACAACTGTATGCCTTCAACTGAAATTAGTATGATATGTTACATTTTCTATGGTATGTATTACTTTGTGGATGTCCATCAATCATTTTGTATGGTATGTATTACTTTGTAGATTTCCATCAATCATTTTGTATGATATGTTACGAATGACAATTGGTATATGTTACAAATTGCAAATCGTCCAATATGTTACGAATAGCAATTCGTACAATATCTTACCAATGCAAAACATATATGTTGCAAATTCCAATTTGTTGTGGCTAATGTTAGCTAGGTGGCTAACGTTAGCTAGGATAGGGGTTAAGGTTAGGGTTAAGGCCAGGAGTTAGGTTAAAAGGTTAGAGGAAGGGTTAGCTAACATGCTAAGTAGTTGCAAAGTTGCTAAAAAGTAATAAGTAGTTTCAAAGTTGCTAATTAGCTAAAAGCTAAAGTTGTCCTTGATGAAATTCGAATGCACAGCCTTTGGGTTGCTAGATGTAAGCATTATACACCCACCCATCCACCCCGATCAACCACCCTACTTTCGTTGTTGTCCTAAGTATCCTTCTGCCTTATGTAACCATACTAAACGTAACATAGGCGATGGAAGAGTTTCATTAAACCACACCATTCAATCCTATAGTGCATTAGGACAGAGATGGTAAGGAAGCAGATATGAGAATCAGGGAATAAAGTACCTAAACATCTCTGACCAAGGGTCTTTTGAGCATAAATGGTGGATTGAAGTTGAATTCTCCAGGTCATCAGATCCTGTAGCTCAGTAGCTGTGACCCTCCAACTCCCTGACCCTTGACCTGGTCAGTTCCAGGACCTTCCAGAATGTCCACTCTCTCACATACAGGTCAGTGTGGAAGAATGTCTGTGGAAGACACCAGCATTCCACCATGTCTAGCCTACTGACGATTGTGGAACATTCTGCTCAGAACATTCTAATGTCAGAGAATACTAATGTTTCCGAGGCATTCGTCTGATTGGTCAGAGATGTTTAGGTACTTTATTCCCTGATTCTCATATCTGCTTCCTAATCATCGCTGTCCTAATGCACTATAGGATTGAATGGTGTGGTTTAATGAAACTCTTCCATTTACGAAAGTAGCCCATGGCCTACAATAGGAGCTCTAATACTTGTATTTATTCTTGCACTCATCTGCTAGTCTACAGTCCTTGAAGGCCACAGTCTTGCTGGGTTTCCTCTCTCCCTGACACTGATTAACTAAATATCATTGATGTGGCTCACTCCCATGTCATGTGTCTAATGTATGTGTGCAGTTGGATAGGCATTTTTTGTATTAGCTAACCACATCATATGTTATAGAAATTTGTCAGTTGACGACACAGTCGTACACGGTCGACGACACAGTGGATGATGTGGCTAACAACCATGGTTGTTGCGTCGGCCTCGCCTTAGCTGTGGACCGCGGCCAAACACTCATCCATCTTCACAGTGATGTCATCAAACGGGGACACTGCCAAGCAAGCCTGACACTGAAGCGCTTAACAAAAACAAAAGCTCAAAGCATGTGCTGACAGATAAGATTCCATTCCATCTCATTCCTTACCCTTAGAATCATGACCAAGGGGAGTAGTGGACTGAGGTGTAAACTCTGGTGTTTTTATGGTTGTCTTTTGAAGTGTGAGGCAGAGGGACGGTTCAATGATCTCCCTGTTGGTTCCTGTATAGACAGACAGACAGAAAGAGAGAGAGAGCATGAATGACTCAAGTATTTGTTTGCACACATGGCTCTCCCAGTTTTCAGTTTACTTATCTGAGGAGCATAGTAACACACACTGATGTCTGTCAACCTCAGACAAACTCTCAGATCCCTGTGACCACGGAGCCACACTCAGCCTGCCGGCTGTATCGATCACAAGTGACTTACATGCTTTGGTAACCAAGATGAGTATACTGCCATGGAGGTTTGTAGGCCAGTGGTGAGGTGTGACCAGGGTAAGCTGAAGCAAGACAAATGGACCACGTACAATAACAACACATCTCACCAAAACTACACACACACACACACACACACACACACACGAGTGTATACACATGCACACACACACACACTTATACACGCACGCACGCGCTTATGTGTCTTTTTGGCGAGCTAAGGTACTACGCAGCACACAGACCCCCTCGCGCAATCAACTTCGTTGAGATACATTGAGTTTCCTTGAAGGCCTATTTGGCGGGGAAAATGTGAAGCCAGCTGTATAACCTATTGCCTGTTTGTGTTTAGGAGTCTTTTATTAAAGAACGTGAAATAATGTTGTGTCTGTTTTCTGCTTTTCATTAAATCATGCATAGGTGTTCTTTATATGACCTAATGGATCTGGTAAAAATGACATTTCAGTTAACACAGACTCTTTGTCACATCACTATAGAAATGGAAACATTGTGATTTTAGAGACACAAAGTAACAATAGCCTATGATTAAAGGGTTGGGCTATACTGGGCTCTCACCTTCATCATATTTATCATGATTCACATCATTCCAATTCAATCAAGTCATAATTATCAGCTTTGGTATTTACATTAGTGAGCAGGCTTTCTGAGTGAGAAGAGTCACATGGGTAGGCCTCTCAACGGAAAACGACATTTTCAGATGTTTTCATGAAATTTCGGAACAAAAGAAATCCAATGTTTATATAGAATTACTGCATTTTCCGCTACATTTTAACAGTCTAATAAGTAAATTGAATATAGGACAATGCCACAAAATCCATTTGGTCTATGTCGTTTTATTTCATCTCATTATGATACAGAAAACGGAGGCTATTTCAAAAGAACAGAATACCATATTTTGAGCTGACTTGTATAGGCTATTATACTCAGTTGCGACGCATCATTCAGGGCAGAGCCACCCCTGTTTTGAGCCCCACCTGTTTGGCAAAAAAATATATATAAATGTTTTTTTTTACTGTTTTGCATGTTATTTTGGCATTAATACATGTCACATATCAGTTTGCAAATAATGTAAAAAAATTAATAATAATAATAATTGAGTTAATAAAGCCACAAACAAACATGGTCTCTTTTTTGTTTTCTTGAGTAAGGCAGCTCCAACATGCAGGTGTTTCAGCCTAGCTCAATGTTTTCTGTGGTGGTGGGGCAGCCAGCGGAAAATACGGAGCATAGGGGTTGGTAATGTTCTCTAGTTGCGCCGTGATTGTCTCAGTGTTCTGTCACTCATGGATACACTAAGTCACCGCAAAGTCTATGGGTAGAGCTCGAAAATTAAAGCCCCTTGAGGCTGCCATAGATTTACATTGGAAGTGCCCATCCAAGAAGGCTCAAGATCATTGGCCACAGATAAAATGACGTCAAATCACGTTATATCTACCGTAGCTTTGATTGGACTGATCATGGAACATCATACTTTCAAAATATTAGCTAGCAAGTTAGACAAGCAGTCATCATCATGCATCAAGTCGGCAATCTACTGGCAAATATTTTTCAATCCTTGTCAAATGAAGAGAAATTATAGATAAAACATATCGGTGCTCATCGGCCGTAAACATTACACAACAAGTTGGAAATCATAAATTCAACAATGAGTGTTAGGGTGCCACTGCAGGCCCGGGTTCGATCCCAGGATGTGTCCCAGCCGGCCGTGACACGGAGACCCATGGGACGGCACACAATTGGCCCAGTGTCGTCCGGGTTAGGGGAGGGGTTATCCGGCCGGGATGTCCTTGTCTCATTGTGCTCGAGCGACTCCTTTTGAAGGGCCGGTCGGTCGACTTTGTTCGTCAGTTCAACAGTGTTTCCTCCAACACATTGGAGCGGCTGGGTTCCTGGTTAAGCGAGTAGCGTGTCAAGAAGCAGCGCGGCTTGGCTCTCGACCTTCACCGAGTCCGTAGGGGCGTTCCAGCGATAAGACAAGATTGTAACTACCAATTGGATATCACGAAAAAGGTGGTAACGCCATGGGCCAGAAAAGTTTGAATACATTGGCCATGCTGTCAATCCAGCATGCCTTCTGCCACGTTCAAAACAGCTGGAAACTCTGAACTGGGAAATCTCAGACAGTGAGTTCAAGACAACTGGGAACTCGGATTGCCTCTTATCCGCTCGTCGTCCCTTTATGCCATAGTTTGTACATCTCAATTGTCAGTAGAAACCAAATTTGCTGAAGCAAGACAGCCATATAAGCTATGTTTTTTTTTAAAGGCAGTAAATGGGGCTGAATTAACTGTTTCGCTGCCAGACAAGGCTCCGCTGATAGCTAGGTGTAGCAGTGGTAAGGTGTTGGGACTCTGCTGTTGTGATTCTGCTGTTGGGACAGCTTTATGTAGGTCCTAACAGTTTGTGGGCACCGTTTGTCAACGTTATGGTGCAATTAATGCATTGTTTAGTGTTGTGTGTGTCATGGCTTTGCTGGCATGCATCTAAAAACAATTTTTTGAGTTTGCCCCACCAAGATTTACATGCTAAAATTGCCACTGATTATACTAAAGATATATTCAAGGTTCAAATTTAAGGCAAGCCATTTCTTTAAAACTTTTTTGATACCCACCTCATGTCTTGATAATATGAATGAGAATGTAGTCCATTTTGTTTTGAAATCAGCATTTGTCCATCTCTCCCATTGTTCCCATTTGCAATCAACGAATATGCGTGAGATAGTCACAAGATTATAACATTGGAATGTTTTAAGGTGCTGCCCTACCCTGACTGTTGAGGACACAGAATGTAATGTTGACAGAATCTACCTGAGTGTGTGTATTTTCGTTAGCTTGGTTAAGTTATTCTTGTTAGCTAAAAATAATAGTTATTCATGTCTTCTACACAGTATCTAACAAAGATACATTGACAGGGGAGATCACCGTGAGGGCTGCCTGTCACAGGTCCATGAGGAAGAGTGAAAAGCCACACAGCATGAGAGTAGGGAAGGTTATAGATAGCTACAAGGGACCTTGTTAAACATCTCCTGTGGGACATTGTCATCATGGTCAAAATGTGTTGGAGACAATGTCAACGTTTAATCTTATCAATAGATAGATAGATAATGATGAGTCCCAATCCCAATTTAGAATTGGCCACTTAAAAAACCTCTTAGGGCTAGGGGGCAGTGTTCGGAAGTTTGGATGAATGCCGTGCCCAAAGTAAACTGCCCGTTATTCAGGCCCAGAAGCTAGGATATGCATATAATTGGTAGCATTTGATAGAAAACACGCTGAAGTTTCTAAAACTGTTAAAATAATGTCTGTGAGTATAACGGAACTGATATGGCAGGCAAAAATCAGAGGAAAAGTGATCCGGAATAATTTTTTTTGAGGTCACAGGCCATTTCAATGCTAGTCTATGGGATATACAAATAAAAGGACCCAGATTGCAGTTCCTATGGCTTCCACTAGATGTCAACAGTCTTTAGGAAGGGTTTCAGGCTTGTTTTTTGAAAAACAAACGAATAGTTGTAGTTTTTCCAAGGTGTCTCTCATTAGAAAAGTAGTCTTGTTGCACACATGAATGAGGTGTGCGCTCTTCGTTATTTATCTTCCCTATTGAACATACTATTCTCCGTCTTAAATTGTATGATTTATTTAGATATTAGAGTACCTGAGGATTAATTAGAAACATCGTTTGACTTGTTTGGACAAACTTTACCGGTAACTTTTTGGATTTGTTTGTATGCATGTTGATCGAGTGGATTACTGAAATCAAAGGCGCCAATTAAACAGAATTTTTTGGATATAAAGATGGACTTTATCGAACAAAACTACAATGCATTGTGTAGCTGGGACCCTTGGGACTGCAAACAGAGGAAGATCTTCGAAGGTAAGTGATTTATTTTATCGCTATTTGTGATTTTTGTGACGCCTGTGCTGGTTTGAAAAAGTATTTTGATGTGGGGCGCTGTCCTCAGATAATCGCATGGTATGCTTTCGACGTAAAGCCTTTTTGAAATCTGACAACGCGGTTGGATTAACAAGAAGTTACGCTTTTAAATGATGTAGGACACTTGTATGTTCATGAATGTTTAATATGACTATTTTGTCATTTGAATTTGGCGCGCTCCAACTTCACCGGATGTTGTCGATTTTGATCCCGGTAACGGGATCGGATCCGTAATAGGTTTTAACAGGATATTTGGTAAAGATATGTTGATGCAGTGTTTGGTACCCCAACCGCGGCCAAAAGCTCTGCACCCCCCCCCCCCCCCCCCCGCAGCAACTGGCCCAAGCAATATACATTCAATGTGCCTACTTATGCTAAGATATGGTAGCCTAGTTTTAAATAACAATGAACATGTTCTTAAAGGTAAGATGGACTTTGGGATAATAATAAATCATTACTGTACCTTGTGTAAAGTTTGGGTGGTCAGTTTCTCCAGCTTTGCTCGAAGCTCCTCAATTTCTCTTACGTACTCATGGTTTGCCATTAGGGCCATGTCCAGGGCTGCAGGTTCAGGGACTGCACAGTAATCACGTGTCTGGACCGGATCAGAGACGGCACAGTCCTTAGGCAGCGCACCTTGTTCTTCATCCTCCTCCAGTCGGAGCAGGAGGTTTCGGTCTTCTTTCCCAAACACCAGGTCTCTGTTGAATGTGCCAGTTCCACGCCAAGACTGTAGGAACAACACCTCTTTTTAGGTATTGTCGCCCCCTCAATTTTTCCCTCAACAAAGTCACTCTCGACGAAATGTGTACTACACACCTTTGTGTGTTTGGTGACAGTAAAGTTGTCACGACGTACTGCCAACAACCACCTTTTTCTGAGCTCTACATTGACCGGGAAACTATGGAAGCTCACAATACCATTACATTTGGAAGAAACTGAACACAGAGGCACTGAACAATGTTCATTAGCACCTCCTTCGCGGGGCTGTAATTAAAACTTAGTCATTGCGAACTATTTCAATCAGAAATGCATCGACAACAGTTAGCTAGCTAGTAAGCTAATGATAAAAACAATAGCGGAAATCGCTCCGGAAGTCATTAACCTGGTAGGAAGTAAATTAGAATGTTGGAGGCGATATAATGCATAGAGCCTGTTCTCGGGAAAAGGAGAGACAGATCGGGCAAGCAGGGTGCTGAAACAAAAGCTAACAATATGATGGCTAATATCTAGCTAGCTATCTTAGATAGCTATTGCTATGGTGAGAGGCAACAGTTTGTTCTGCTAACTGGCTAGCAACCCCTTTTACTGTATCATTTAGCGTGATCAACAAGTGATGTGTCTTGGTCAAATTTTAAGAGTTGAGTATATAGCTAGTCCACTAAAGTCTGCTTGCTTACAACTGGTCATCATCTCTTCCACACAGTTTGCGCCAATCAGAGTATCTCCACCCAGTGATCTCTAAAGACGGATGAAACCCACCTGCTTGCTGTGCCCCTCCTGTACTGTTATACCGTGTACACCATATTTGCTTGAGTCAATACTTTTAAAGATGCACCTTACTTCACAAGGATGAAAATCCTACATTCAATGAGTATTGAGGTTTTCCTTCTCACCATCAACAGGAAAAAGTTGTGTAAGGTATAAAGTAAATAACATTATCATTAGTTCATTGGCTTGTCATGCCCATGCCATACCAATGGTTCTGAACATGTAACCATCACAGGTGACATTGTAACCCAGGGACCTGTGATAGAGACATTGTCTAAAGCTTACAGTCATTCTTGTCCTAAAAACAATCACTGGTGTTCAAGAAACAGATTATAATTTACATAAGGAACGTGCAACTAGGTTTCTTTCAATATGGTTTCCAACATAAGATTGCTAGAACTTTACTGAAGAGCAAGTGCCTTACTGTAATGTAATTATTTTTTACAAAATACATTATTCACCTATGACTAGTGGATGCAAACAAATTAGCACTGGTAATTATGACTGGACAGTTTTAGCAGTATAGCAACAACTTCTGTAGAGTTATATTTAATTGGTTCAGGGTAGCACTGCCACCATGGCGCATCGGTGAGAATGTAATGAAATCAAAAGGAAAGGGTTGCAGTATTGGATATTTATTACACAGATAAAACAGGAGCACACTGGCACGAGGTGTTTGAATGGAGGGGTTGGAGTGAAGGCTTAGTAGTTGGAATTTTAAGTGTGTAGGAAAGTGTGTGGTTTCTGGAAGGCAGGTAAAAGCATATATTTGGATACACATAATATAAAAAGTAAATGAATGATAAAGTAGTGGCAAATATAGTGACTGAGCATAACTGTAAAATAGTGGACCCAAAGTGGCCAAGGTGGGAATGAAAACTATTCTAACTTGTAGGGGGGGAAAGCCCTCTCTGGACTACCAACTGAGGACATTGAGGACAATGTTCAATGGAAAGAGCTATGCATTGTATTTGCAGAGTCTGAACTAGTCATAGTCTAGGTTTGATAGTCTGGACTTTAGTACTAAGGAAGATGAGATGCTGTGTGAACTCATCATTAGAGCACAAGAGGAAAAATAATTTGGTAATGGAGGAAGTATTGTTGCATTAAAGGGGCAATAAGCAGTTGCTACATCCATTTTTTGACTTATACATTTCTAAAAAATTGTTTTACCTACTATATATTTGAACAGGGAAGACACACTGAGACCTAGGTCTCTTTTACAAATGTGCCCTGTATTTACAGTGCATTCGGAAAGTATTCAGACCCCTTGACTTTTTCCATATTTTGTTACGTTACAGCCTTATTCTAAAATGTATTAAATAATTGTTTTCCTCATCAATCTACACACAATACCCCATAATGACAAAACAAAAACAGGTTTTTAGAATTTTATGTATTCAGACCCTTTGCTATGAGACTTGAAATTTAGCTCAGGTGCATCCTGTTTCCATTGATCATCCTTGAGATTTCCTACTAGGTCTAGTGTTCCCTTTTAATGTGCTTAGGGAAAGAAAAGGGGGTAGCTACTAGCTAGCAATGTTAGCAGACTGATTTTTGGCCAGACAAGTCGATGGAACTTGGTGGACTCCAATTCCCTCCAGTCAGCAGGCTGCTTGTCTCAGTGCTCCTATTGAATACTAATGTAATTTTCTGTTCCTACAGTGGTGGCAGAGAGTGAGTGCCTGGCAGGCTAGTGGGCAGGTGAGTACTATTAAGATCACGAGTGCTTGTGTGGTATAGACTCTGTGTGCTGAATCAGACATGGATCCTCACATGGCCTTTTTCCCCAGCAGCCATCACCATGAGACGTCATGCCCTTCCCACATAAAATAATATTTGTAACAATTTTTGGGTATTTTTTTAAAACAAATTTCAACAAGACTTTTTGCTTTGTCATTATGGGGTATTGTGGGTAGATTGATGAGGGGGGAAAAATGATTTAATCCATTTTAGAATAAGGCTGAAACGTAACCAAATGTTCCCTCATAACCATTTCCACTGCTCATTTTTTTCTTGTCCATCATCTTCTCCTTCACCAGATCTTTCAGAAGGCCTGTGTAGTTCCCCACTCCATGTTTATGCATACTATGCTCCACTTTCTTCCTTATTTCTTTTTCCGCCATCTTCTCCAATCGCTCCCGTTCTCCAAACATTTCTCCCTGTGCAACCCTTCCAACGCCATCTTGACAACAGCTCAAGGTTTCACATGACCCTTTGTCTTGTAATAAAATTGTAAAGGAGAGTTCCCACCAAATATTTTTTGGGGTAATAAAACAGCTTGTTAGGTATTTACAAAATGATGTGTTCTCACCTCCACACACACTTTATCTTATCTTTCAGCCTTTTGATCCAATATGGTCCTTAGCTATGTAACGTTCCCAGAATTTTTTTTCCTTTCAACAACCAAATGGCAACCACAGGGGAACATTTCATAAAAGGTTGAATTCACCAAAAAATAACATTATTTTATGAGGTTATTTGAACATTCTTAGAAAAATGTGTTTCTACCTTGACAAAAGAGCAACGTTCCCTAAAGGTTCCCCTTTGGATCTTCGAAAAATTACTTCCACACAACGTTCCCAAAACGTTCTGTGAAAGTTATTTTCTAAGAACCTTTAAGGAACATTACAGGAACATTCTGTGCTAGCTAGGCTACTTGTATCAGCTGGTATAGATGAACTTCATGCCGATGAGCTTCTAGGTGTGCTCAGTAAAGTTGCCTGCCCTCCAGTGGCCACCACCACTCTCCAGCCTGGTACTGGAAATCCCAGGTGGACAGGCAGACAGAAAGAAACACTGGCAGACTTGGAAACAGAATCAAATGCAAATGTTGTAGCTAATTACATTGACAGGCTTTTCAGATAGTGGCTACCCAGAAGTCACTAAGTCTATTCTAAATGGAAAAGTAAAATAAATATAACCTAATCAAACTAATTTATACAGTAAAATGGTTTGCCTCTCACCATAGCCAGCTATCTAAGATAACTAGTCATCTACATATTAGCCATCATATTGCTAGCTTTTGTTTCAGCACCTTGCTTGCCCGATCTGTCTCCCCTTTTCCCGGGACTGCTCACACACCCCTGTTAATCATAGCAACAGTAACTATCAGGAAAGTTGTTGGAGAGAAGAAGCTGATCACAACAATACCCAGGTTGTCCACCAGAGAGCATCAGTTTCACAGCACAGAGCACATGCTGCTAGTAGAAGCTGCCCTTACGCCTTAGCCACAGATCTAGGATCAGATTACTGTAATCCTAACTTTACCTTTAGGTGTTGGAATAATTTGACTCTGTATTAGTGTTTAAAGGCTACTTACTCCAGATGAACTGAGGCCAGACTGTTCATCAGAAACAATATTTCTGCTATTTAAAATCATTGAAACATGTATTACTTTTAGACAATGCATTTGGTCAATGTGAGAAGTTAGCTGGTTGGAGAGGAGGATATCAGCTAAATACAATACCTAGAAAGGCCTGCACAGGAGGGCTTTTACTGATAAGAACACTAATAACACACGTTACTGGAATTCCACAAATGTATGCACTAAAGAGATAGAGAGAGATGACATAATATTCAATAACGAGACAATTTCGGACCGCTCCTCTACACAGCAAAAATGTATGTCCCCGTAGAAAACATCTGTATGCATTCAGATTCCTCAACTGTAGGCCTAGACGCACACACAAAGACAAACACAGACCCTCCCCGCGTCCACACAGTTCTGAATCACTGAGCACATTAATCACTGGTGAAAACACTGTTTGTTACTACGAGTTACTAATGAATACTCAGTTAGTTGCATCACACGCCAAAGCAAGTCAAGTTCTTACCTCTTTGCCAAGTCTGTTTGTGTGTGTGTGTCTGAGCCATTATAAACACATGATGTGTGTGTGGTGTGTGTGTGTGTGTTTGTCAAGATTATTATAGTTGTGTATTTTTATATTCGTTTTTATTTCTATTAGTTTTAAGATTTTTCAGTTTAGTTTAAATTAGTTTTCAGAGCTGATTTGCTAGTTTTTATTTACTTTAAGTTGTATAAAGATATTTCTATTTTGTTTTTAGATTATTTAATTTCAATTTGAGTGTTAGGAGCTAGGTTTCCATCCTATTGGCGACAGATTTGTATGCAAATTTGATAAAATCCACGTAAAAAATTGGGTCGGTTACATGAGACATGGATAAGAGCAAGATACTGTAAGTTATGAAGACATTAAATAACTTAACTTATTTTAACTGCCTATATATACACTCTTAATGCCTTTCAATGTCGTAACATCATTTTGTGACTCCAAGTTTACTTCAACATGATGGTTAATAAATTATATAAATACTTGAGCACAAATACATTTCCACCGCAATTGTCGCCTAATCTGTTTCACAGACAAAAAACATCCACAGTTGTCCGGCATATTTTGTTTAGTGGACATTGGGATATTTTACCGACAATATGTGCTGTTTCCATCAGGCCTGTCGTTAGTTATTTCTATGCGTCAGGTAATTCATCACCCGTAAATGGTTGGAAGGAAACCTGGTTAGGGACAGGAAGCATGTGTGGAAGGCTAAAAGCCATTTGTATTCTATAGTTTTTTTGTATGTTTTTTGGGATGTAACTTCGTGCAACTTGGGGGCAGTCATACATAAGATGATGGGTCAGCTCATAGGTTAGGTTTAAATGATTAAGTCAGTCTCAATGTGACTTGGATTTAAAAGGAATAGTGCAGAGACTGGTGCAAAACAATATGGTGGAAGGAAACTCTCCATCGTCCATGTTCACATTATTTCAAGACTTTTTACAACTGCTTAGACACAATTCCTGGAACAACTCACCATTTTCTCAAATCTTAACACACAATTTTAAAAACTCACACCCAACGGTACAAAAATCTAACTTCTGGGTCACTGTCACGACTTCCGCCGAAGTCGGTCCTGTCCTTGTTCGGGCGGCTTTCATTCGGCGGTCGACGTCACCAGCTTTCTAGGCACCGCCGATCCACTTTTCATTTGTTCTGTCTTTGTCTTATCACACCTGGCTTCACTCACCAATCACTTGTTTATTATTTAACCCTCTGTTCCCCATGTTGTATTTGTTACGTGGATGATTGTCAGGCGTTGCACTTTTGTTTTAGACCGTGTTTTTGGCACTTGTATGTGTTATGTGCTGTCATTTGGTAACCGGTATTAAAGTGCGCCTGTTTATTATACTCGGCTCTCCTGCACTTGACTTCGCCTCCCATATACACGCATTACAGTCCCAATTCAAACTTTGCCCTCAGACAACACAAGCTGTCAAAACTACATGACGTTTTGCTACACACTGGAGGGATTAATTCAAAACACTGCTACCAAAATGTTTAGAATAGGATTTCAGATAAATAACTTGGAATTTTGTAAAATCACAGCACTGACTATCCAGATAACCCTTTCAGGAACACCCTGACGTGAGAACTTCAAAACAGTACTGTAATAAATACCTTACATTAGTGGATAAAGGAATACTACTGTATATGCTGTTTTGTTCAAAAACCTGACCTTTGAAACATCACACTGACAAAACATGTAAGGAAGAGTCCATGCACAGTAAAATACCCAATTTCCAAAAGCTTTATCTCCAAATGCAGCAAATGTACAGGTTACTCAGCATCAGCGTTCTCGTCATCTCGTCTCAGGTCTGGGTCAGGCCATAATATCTCATCAACGTCACACATTATGTTTGCTCTTGCCAGACAGCATGGGAAAAATGCCTTAGAAAACCCTGGATAGACTCCAGACACATCACCACAGGCATCCACCATGGCATCCAGGAGGTTTTGCTGTGCGTAGGGGTTGCTGTCATACTCTCCACCGCCATGCTGAGAAATTCCTCAATCGGATTCAGAAATGGGGAAAATGCTGGCAAAAAAAGAACGGTGAACCTGAGGTGGTCATTGAACCAGGCGCGAACCAGAGGAGACGGTGGGAACTCACGTTATCCCATATGACAGCATATTGGGCTTGCTCTGGTTGCCCTGGCTCCCCTTCCTGTTGAAGAATGTTATTGTGCAGCTGATCTAGAAATTGAAGGAGTTGTGCCGTGTTGTATGGACTCACTTTGACATGGCGGTGGAGGACACCACGATTGCCGATGGCTGCAGATAGGGTGACTTTGCCTCCCCTCTGGCCAGGAACTTGTATGATGGCACGGTGACCAATGTTGTTGCGCCCCCTTTTGCGCTTTGTTAGGTTGAACCCTGCCTCGTCGATGAAGATGTACTCCTGTGGGCCAGCCATGGCATCCAGTTCAAAGATTCTCTACAGAAGTAAAAAAACAAACATTTTACTGTACTACAAATACACTACTGTAGTGTACTACTGTACTGGAATGAAAGATTGTGTACTGCAGTTACTGTAGCACATTACTATACAGTACTGTATTGATATGCTGGAGAGATGGGCCATACTACATATTGTAAAAATTCTGTACAGTATAGCAATTACCTGCACATATTGGAATCGTTGCTCCTTAACTCTGAATTCCTTTCAAAAGGCACACAGTACAGCTGCTTTGTCCTTATGTGATTCTTCTGAACAATCTGATCAATGGAGGAAATGTTGATGCTGTCAGTTCCTTGGAAGACCACCAGGTCTTCAACTATATGGGTTTGAATTTCCCTCAAACGGATGACATTATTGGCAATCACCATATTCTCCAGGGCTCCTGCTCAGCTGTGAGAAGTCTCCACCTACCTCCAATAGATGGCCGCCTCTCTGTTCTGCTAAAATGAAATTTGACCATTACTGAACTATGGTCATCCATTACTGTGGTAAAAACTACACTGAGAACAAAGTGGAGATTCAGTCTATATACAAAACGACATTACATGTATCACAGTAGCTACGAGACAAATGACCTGTTTTCCCTTCTGAAAGTACGGACAATGGATGCAACCGTGTAACGGCTTAGGTTGGGTTGGACTAGCAGTCCAGCTTCTCTCATAGTCCTCCCATGTATGAGCACATGATGAACTAGGGTAGCACGGATTTCATCTGAGGTTACTTGTCTTCGTTGTTGTCGTCCTCTTCCTCTGTTGTCTTGCAACTTTGGCATTGTTAGAATCCATTGTTTCAAAGCACATGGACATGCCTCCAGGTATTGATCCTGCAATTCTGATTGTGTCACAGCTGTCTAAAGGAGCGGACCAAAATGCAGCGTGGTTGTAGTGCCACATTTGATTTAATCCGTGAAACTTCGCTATCCATAAATAACTGCATATGCCAAAACAACAACCCATGCCGCCGAGTGAAACAAACTCTACTCAAAATATAATCACCCACAAAACCTAGGAAGAAAAACCCCTACTTAAATATGATCTCCAATTAGAGACAACGAGGACCAGCTGCCTCCAATTGGAGATCATCCCAAACAAGCCAACATAGAAAACAAAAACTAGAACCTAAGAACATAGAAATAGAAAACATAGAAAAACACAAAACACCCCCTGTCACACCCTGACCTACTCTACCATAGAAAATAACATCTTACTATGGTCAGGACGTGACAGATTGGTGTGTTAGCAATTTTGAGGCTTAGTGTTTGCACCTGGAGAAAGGTGTGCTCTTTGAGTTTAGGTTGTGTTGACTTGAGTTAATTATACTGAGAGCATGTGTTTGGTGAACGAATGCAATGAATGATTTATTTGTCCACTTTTGTGTAAGGTTTTGCAGAAAGAGTTTTGAATATTGAAACGTGTGGACGGTTATGGGAAATGTGTGTGTGTTTTTGGGAATGACGTAAAGGTATGGGTTTTTGTGCTAAAGGAACCAGTTTTCGTGTTTAAGCAAGTGAGAAAAACTGTATGGACAAATTCTTATTTACAATGACAGCCTACCCCGGCCAAACCCTAACACGGACGACACTGGGCCAATTGTGTGCCGCCCAATGGGACTCCCAATCACGGCCGGTTGTGATACAGCCTGGAATCAAACCAGGGTCTGTAGTGATGCCTCTAGCACTGAGATGTAGACCATTGCGCCACTATAGAGCCCATGCTATGCAGGTCGTTTTTTAGTATTGTTTTTCATACAGTTGAAGTCGGAAGTTTACATACACTTAGGTTGGAGTCATTAAAACTCATTTTTCAACCACTCCACAAATTTCTTGTTAAAAAAACTATAGTTATGGCAAGTTGGTTAGGACATCTACTTTGTGCATGACACAAGTAATTTTTCCAACAATTTTTTACAGACAGATTATTTCACTTATAATTCACTGTATCACAATTCCACTGGGTCAGAGGTTTACATACACTAAGTCGACTGTGCCTTTAAACAGCTTGAAAAATTCCAGAAAATGACATCATGGCTTTAGAAGCTTCTGATACGCTAATTGACATCATTTGAGTCAATTGGAGGTGTACCTGTGGATATATTTCTAGGCCTACCTTCAAACTCAGTGCCTCTTTGCTTGACATCATGGGAAAATCAAAAGAAAATCAGCCAATATGTCAGAAAATAAATTGTAGACCTCCACAAGTCTGGTTCATCCTTGGGAGCAATTTCCAAACACCTGAAGGTACCACGTTCATCTGTACAAACAATAGTACGCAAGTATAAATACCATGGGACCACGCAGCTGTCATACCGCTCAGGAAGGAGACGCGTTCTGTCTCCTAGAAATGAACACATTTTGGTGAGAAAAGTGCAAATCAATCCCAGAACAACAGCAAAGGACCTTGTGAAGATGCTGGAGGAAACGGGTACAAAAGTATCTATATCCACAGTTAAACGAGTCCTATATTGACAACCTGAAATGCCGCTCAGCAAGGAAGAAGCCACAGCTCCAAAACCGCCATAAAAAAAGCCAGACTACGGTTTGCAACTGGGTGGTAACTCTACAATTCACTCAAAAAGAAAAGGCACCATGTGAAATAAGCAAATGAGGCTTTACACCATATGTTAAAACGACACCCAAAATCCCTTACTGTAACAGTTTTTTTGCATAACATTAATAGGAGTTAACTCTAAATTAACACTAGTTTTGAATTGAAATAAAGCTGTGAGTGTTAGTTACCCCACAGTGTTAAATTTGATGTCTAATGCAGTGTTTTACACTGTGAAGTGTTACATTAACACTCTAAATGTATAACACCACAATCAGAGTACTTTATATACTGTAGAGTATGATATCTTAGGTAGTGGTAAAACACTGACAAATTTACTGTGCAGAGAAAATGTTGCAGTTTTAAAGCATGTTTTCTGCAGTTCTACACATTTTGCCATGGGGCAGAGAGAAAATGTTGCAATTTTATAACAAAATGCAATTCTACTTCTTTTGCCACAGGGCAAAGAGAAAAATGTATCCAGTTTACAGAACATTTTGTTCAACTCTACCCCTTTTGCCATGTGGTGGAGATTAATTGTTTTAAAGTACATTTCCTGCAATTCTACACATTTTGCCATAACTTATGCAATGTTCATGATATCTGAGTGAGTGACTAACAAAATCAATGGGGACTCCATGGAGGTCAGGGCCCCTGGGCACATGCCCTGCGTACCCGGTCGGTATTATGCCAAGATTACTACTAAATTTAGATAGATTGGTAACTTAGTCTAGTAAGCTTAAAATTGTTAGCTGACATGGCTAATTGAGTGACTGTCAGTGATGACATAAGAGAGAAATTGCTGATAAAGAACCAAATTCGAACTTGCACCTTCAGTATTCTACTATTCTAACTCTCAATATTAAGTTGAGACCCCGACTTATGTTGCTTATGCCTGGCCCTGGTGATAGGGATGAAACAGGTAATCAACATTTATTGGAGGACAAGTTGTTACAGGCCTACAACCTAAATAGCCCATAAATAGCCCATACTGCCATACCTGCCCAGGCCCATGACCCAGCCACAGTCAGTCCTTAGTCAGTGCTTAGCTTTTATGTAAAGATAGACAGCTTAATCTTTTATTGAAGAGATATAACACAAAGTGGCTTAGTTATTGACTGTCTGTTGTGGTTAGTAGATTGTGTGCCAGTAATAATCTATTATTAATGAACGCCTACATTTTGGTCCCTGTCCAGTGTCCAGATGTTCCTGAGTCCCAGTGGTGCATTAGTTTATTTCTACCATCATGATGCACACACCAAGGTTAATAAAGTACACTGAAACTGAAACTAAAATGATAATTAAATCATGAAAAAACGAATTAGTAAACTTAAATAAAATGATTAACAAATAAACCCATTTGAAAAACAAAAACTATTCTGGCACTATCTTTGACACCAAAACTAACTTTCTTCAAGCTTTTGGGAAGTTTTCAAGCAAATGAATTTGGTGGGAATAAATGTGACCAGTATATGGCTGTGTTTGAAATAGGCCTAGCTTGTACATCACTAACACTAGCTATCCCTAGCTAACATGCAAACAATTGTTTAGGTAGCTAACTTGATTCTTCTTACATGCACTACTAAAGCTACAGTTTTTCTCAATTTCTTAAACACAAAACTTGTTCCTGTCTGTCACGTCCTGACCAGTATAAGGGTTATTTGTTATTGTAGTTTGGTCAGGACGTGGCAGAGGGTATTTGTTTTATGTGGTTCGGGGTGGTGGTTTTTGTAGAAGGGTGTTTGATTTATTATTTCCGGGTTTTGGTCCTCCATTCCCGACGACAACCGTTACAGAATCTCCCACCACAAATGGACCAAGCAGTGGAGTAAGGAGCAAGGGGAATTCGATATGGACTGGCGGGAAAAATGGACGTGGGAGCAGATTCTGGCCGGAGAGGGCCCATGGAGGAAGTCTGGTGAGGACCGGGAACGCTACCGGGGTACACGACTGGCGAGGAAACCGGAGAGGCAGCCCCAATAATTTTTTTGGGGGGGGCACACGGACAGATCGGCGGAGTCGAGGATGGAACCAGAGCTAGTCGGGGTAAAATTGGAGGTGAGAGAAACAGAGACTATAAAGGAGTTGATGGGAAAATTGGAGGAGAAAGGGATGAGAGAGCTACTGTGTTGGTGTATTAGACACGACATTCGCCCTACAGAGCGTGTCCTAATGACATCACCTGAGTTAGCGTTTATTACTATTCCTGAGGTGCGTGCTAGCTGTCTGGTGAAGATAGTACCAGCACCACGCACCAGGCCTCCAGTTCGTCAGCCCAGTCCAACTCGTCCTGTTCCCGCTCCCCGCACTAGCCCTGAAGTGCGAACCCCTAGTCTGGCACGTCCAGTACCAGCACCACGCACCTGGCTTCCAGCGCATCAGCCCAGTCCGGTACGTCCTGTTCCTGCTCCCCGCACTAGCCCTGAGGTGCGTGTTCCCAGGCTGATACCTCCAGTACCAGCACCACGCATCAGGCTTCCAGTGCGTCAGCCCAGCCTCGAGAGTTCGGCAACAGTGTGCAGTCCAGAGTATCCGGCAACAGTGTGCAGTCCAGAGTATCCGGCAACAGTGTCTAGTCCGGAACCGAGGGAGTCTGCCTGTGATCCGGAACCGAGGGAGTCTGCCTGCGATCCGGAACCGAGGGAGTCTGCCGAGGGAGTCTGCCTGCGACCCGGAACCGAGGGAGTCTGCCTGCGACCCGGAACCGAGGGGGTCTGCCTGCGACCCGGAACCGAGGGAGTCTGCCTGCGACCCGGAACCGAGGGAGTCTGCCTGCGACCCGGAACCGAGGGGGTCTGCCTGCGACCCGGAACCGAGGGGGTCTGCCTGCGACCCGGAACCGAGGGGGTCTGCCTGCGACCCGGAACCGAAGGGGTCTGCCTGCGACCCGGAACCGAAGGGGTCTGTCTGCGACCCGGAACCAAGGGAGTCTATCAGCAACCCGGAACTGAGTAAGTCTATTGACGATCCAGAACTAAATATGAGTAACGGTGTATCAAATAAGTCTGCCTACAGTGTGGAACGGAAGAGGTCTGCCTACGATCCGGAACGAGGGGAGTCTGCCTACGGCCCGAAACTGATCAAGTCTGTCTGCATTCTGGAGGACAGTAGGCCGGAGCCAGAACCACCTCCTGTATAGGTGGGTTGGGGAGGGGGGGTGTAGCACAAGTGCCGTCGGTGACGGCAGCCACCCCCCCTTCCCTCCCTATAGTTTAGGGGGATTTTTTGTTGTTGTTTTGTTGTTTTTTGTTTATTTATGAGGTGCATCCGGGGTCTGCACCTTTAGGGGGGGGGGGGGGGGGGGGGGGGGGGGGTACTGTCACGTCCTGACCAGTATAAGGGTTATTTGTTATTGTAGTTTGGTCAGGACTTGGCAGAGGGTATTTGTTTTGTGGTTCGGGGTGGTGGTTTATTTAGTAGGGCGTTTGATTTATTATTTCCGGGTTTTTGGGTAATGTTCTATGTGGTCTCTGGTCTTTTGTATTTCTATGTTTGGTTTATTGGGGTTGGACTCTCAATTGGAGGCAGGTGTTTTCTCGTTGCCTCTGATTGGGAGTCCTATATATGGGTATGTGTTTGGTTTAGTGTTTGTGGGAGATTGTTTCTTGTTTTGCGTGTGTCAGCATGACAAGACTGTTTTGTTGTTCGTGAGTTCTTTGTTTGTTATTTTGGTGTTCTCTTGGTTGAAAATAAATACAAGATGAGCATCCACATTCATGCTGCGTTTTGGTCCTCCATTCCCGACGACAACCGTTACACTGTCGCACAAAAACCCATTCCTTTAAGTCATTCCTAAAAACACACACATTTCCCCTTCACCGTAAACACTATTCACCTGTTTCCACACGTTTCAATATTCAAAACTCTTTCTGCAAAACCTTACACAAAAGTGGCCAAATAAATCATTCATTCCACTATATATTCCTTCACCAAACACATGCTCTCAGTACAATTAACTCAAGTCATCACAACTTAAACTCAAAGAGCACACCATTCTCCAACACACCAATCAGAATTACAGGATTAATAAATGGGGCTTTGTGCTTTGGAACAATGGATACTAACAATGCCAAAGTTGCAAGACAACAGTGAGGAAGAGGACGATGACAACAACAACAAAGACAAGTAACCTCAGATGAAATCCGTGCTACCCTAGTTCATCATGTGCTCATTCATGGGAGGACTATGAGAGAAGCTGGACTGCTAGTCCAACCCAACCTAAGCCGTTACACGGTTGCATCCATTGTCCGTACTTTCAGAAGGGAAAACAGGTCATTTGTCTTGTAGCTACTGTGATTCATGTAATGTCGTTTTGCATATAGACTGAATCTCCACTTTGTTCTCAGTGTAGTTTTTACCACAGTAATGGATGACCATAGTTCAGTAATGGTCAAATTTCATTTTAGCAGAACAGAGAGGCGGCCATCTATTGGAGGTAGGTGGAGACTTCTAACAGCTGAGCAGGAGCCCTGGAGAATATGGTGATTGCCAATAATGTCATCCGTTTGAGGGAAACTCAAACCCATATAGTTGAAGACCTGCTGTCAGTCTTCCAAGGAACTGACAGCATCAACATTTCCACCATTGACCAGATCGTTCAGAAGAATCACATAAGGACAAAGCAGCTGTACTGTGTTGCCTTTTGAAAGGAATTCAAACAGAGTTAAGGAGCAACGATTCCAATATGTGCAGGTAATTGCTATACTGTATAGAATTTTTACAATATGTAGTATGGCCCATCTCTCCAGCATATCAATACAGTACTGTATAGTAATGTGTTACAGTAACTGCAGTACACAATCTTTCATTCCAGTACAGTAGTACACTACAGTAGTGTATTTGTAGTACAGTAAAATGTTTGTTTTTTTACTTCTGTAGAGAATCTTTGAACTGGATGCCATGGCTGGCCCACAGGAGTACATCTTCATCGACGAGGCAGGGTTCAACCTAACAAAGCGCAAAAGGGGGCGCAACAACATTGGTCACCGTGCCATCATACAAGTTCCTGGCCAGAGGGGAGGCAAAGTCACCCTATCTGCAGCCATCAGCAATCGTGGTGTCCTTCACCGCCATGTCAAAGTGAGTCCATACAACACGGCACAACTCCTTCAATTTCTAGATCAGCTGCACAATAACATTCTTCAACAGGAAGGGGAGCCAGGGCAACCAGAGCAAGCCCAATATGTTGTCATTTGGGATAACGTGAGTTCCCACCGTCTCCTCTGGTTCGCGCCTGGTTCAATGACCACCCCAGGTTCACCGTTCTTTTTTTGCCAGCATTTTCCCCATTTCTGAATCCGATTGAGGAATTTCTCAGCATGGCGGTGGAGAGTATGACAGCAACCCCTACGCACAGCAAAACCTCCTGGATGCCATGGTGGATGCCTGTGGTGATGTGTCTGGAGTCTATCCAGGGTTTTCTAAGGCATTTTTCCCATGCTGTCTGGCAAGAGCAAACATAATGTGTGACGTTGATGAGATATTATGGCCTGACCCAGACCTGAGACGAGATGACGAGAACGCTGATGCTGAGTAACCTGTACATTTGCTGCATTTGGAGATAAAGCTTTTGGAAATTGGGTATTTTACTGTGCATGGACTCTTCCTTACATGTTTCGTCAGTGTGACGTTTCAAAGGTCAGGTTTTTGACCAAAACAGCATATACAGGAGTATTCCCTTATCCACTAATGTAAGGTATTTATTACAGTACTGTTTAGAAGTTCTCACGTCAGGGTGTTCCTGAAAGGGTTATCTGGATAGTCAGTGCTGTGATTTTACAAAATTCCAAGTTATTTATCTGAAATCCTATTCTAAACATTTTGGTAGCTGTGTTTTGAATTAATCCCTCCAGTGTGTAGCAAAACGTCATGTAGTTTTGACAGCTTGTGTTGTCTGAGGGCAAAGTTTGAATTGGGACCCAGAAGTTAGGTGTTTGTACCGTCGGGTGTGTTTTTTTTAATTGTGTGTGTGAAGATTTGAGAAAATGGTGAGTTGTTCCAGGAATTATCTAAGCAATTGAGAACTGTAACTGACTTCAATAAAAAAAAATAGCATGCTGGAAAATATAAGATGGGTGTGGTTTTGATCTGACTCTCCAGTGTAAAACATTTCTGGTTAATAACACTGGGGTTATTTTACACCACAAAGTTAATTTCACTCAGTGAATTTAAATCCTGAATCGACACATGTTACATTGAAAAGAACACTGGCCATTTTGCTGTGTACATACATGGAAAAATGTGTAGAATTGCAGGAAATTAACTTAAAATGTTATCTCAGCGCTAAAGAGGGGGCCACAAAATGTTATTTTCCTCAAGGTGGAGGGAAAAAAAACAAATATTGCTTAGGGCCCCCAAAATGCTAGAGCCGGCCCTGCCTACCATGTCCAACCGGGAAAACTTGTTACAGGCTGCTCACAGGAGCGCAGGGGAAAGTCACGGTGTAATATTTTTTTATTCCATCACACCACTTGGTGGACTAGGGGATTCCTACTGCAATGTGGGAGGAGGGGCGGAAGTGGAGGAAGTCGTTCCACAGCCGATTGGATAATGTTTCTTCAGATTCAGTTGGAAACGAAGCTAAACGCGACCGCGCAGTGATTTCAGAGAGAGTGGAGAGTGTCGGCGGTTTCAGAGCGCGGAAGGAAGCAAGGGTTAATTTGACGGAAGACGGAGGTTTTGGGAAGCGGCGTTTTAAACTGCTTGTGTGGACTAAACTTGGGAGTTCACCGGTGTAAAAGCGTGCATTATGCATTCAGACTGCAGGCTGCTATGGGCAGAGCGGTAATGGTGGGCAGGGGACCGACAGGGACCAGGCTTTTCTTCTTGTCGACTGTCATCATCCTCACCGCCAGAAGCAGTCGAGCGCAGCAAGGTTGGTGTCGGTCGGTGCCACTCAATGTAACCAAGTGTAATAAAAGTGTTACAAACTCGATACATATTAGTGTGCTGCTAGCGATACGTCGTTATGACGCAGTGGTCGATAGTCAAGAGGCAGAGATTATTTTGTTGTCCTCAGCAAGGGGAGCAAAGCAGACACTATATCGCCAGATGGCCTACCTTACATGGCTCGTTCTCTCCCCTATCCCAAACATGTAGCCAGAATCACAGACTGGAAAAGTTCCTCTTTTCTCCAAGTAGTTTGTTAGTCATTGAAGTGTAGCCCACAGCCTATATATAAAGGGTAGACTGCAAAATCAACACTAGTCATTCGTGGGCAGGATATCAGGTAATGAAAGAGACGGCTATATCACAATTTGGTAGAATTTTGACGAGGGGTTGAAGTGGTAGAGAGGGGTAAACATCCTCATATCAATTTATCGTGGCATTACAGGGAGTAACGAGTTAACAAATCGTCTTAATCCCGCGAACTAGGTTAATGTGCACGTGGTTTAGAAACGTATTGCACTTCTCCAACTGACACTTGAACGGTTGGAAAGGGGTTTGGAAACGTTGGTGGTTGAGCACAGTGTTTGGTTAGTGTTGGTGTAAACTGATCCGAAAGCTGCTTCTCTCGAAGTCCAGCGGGATGGGGAGGCCACTGTGTTTTTGTCCAGTTCATCTGGCTAATGTCCAGCCAGTGTCAGTGATGTTGCATAACACCAGCCAGGCCGCCATAATGTATGACTGTCCACTGTTATCGCTGGTCAGCAGAAAAAGCCATAGCCCATTCCCCTATAGGTCCTAGCCCATTCCCCTATAGCTCCTAGCCCGTTCCCCTATAGCTCCTAGCCCGTTCCCCTATAGCTCCTAGCCCGTTCCCCTATAGCTCCTAGCCCGTTCCCCTATAGCTCCTAGCCCGTTCCCCTATAGGTCCTAGCCCATTCCCCTATAGCTCCTAGCCCATTCCCCTATAGCTCCTAGCCCGTTCCCCTATAGCTCCTAGCCTGTTCCCCTATAGGTCCTAGCCCATTCCCCTATAGCTCCTAGCCTGTTCCCCTATATCTCCTAGCCCGTTCCCCTATATGTCCTAGCCCGTTCCCCTATATGTCCTAGCCCGTTCCCCTATAGCTCCTAGCCCGTTCCCCTATAGCTCCTAGCCTGTTCCCCTGTAGCTCCTAGCCTGTTCCCCTATAGGTCCTAGCCCGTTCCCCTATAGCTCCTAGCCCATTCCCCTATAGCTCCTAGCCCATTCCCCTATAGGTCCTAGCCTGTTCCCCTATAGCTCCTAACCCCTAGCCTGTTCCCCTATAGGTCCTAGCCTGTTACCCTATAGCTCCTAACCCCTAGCATGTTCCCCTATAGCTCATTAACCCTAGCCTGTTCCCCTATAGCTCATTAACCCTAGCCTGTTCCCCTATAGCTCCTAACCCCTAGCCTGTTCCCCAATAGCTCCTAACCCTAGCCTGTTCCCCTATAGCTCATTAACCCTAGCCTGTTCCCCTATAGCTCATTAACCCTAGCCTGTTCCCCAATAGCTCCTAACCCCCAGCCTGTTCCCCTATAGCTCATTAACCCTAGCCTGTTCCCCAATAGCTCCTAACCCCCAGCCTGTTCCCCAATAGCTCCTAACCCCCAGCCTGTTACCCTATAGCTCCTAACCCCTAGCATGTTCCCCTATAGCTCATTAACCCTAGCCTGTTACCCTATAGCTCATTAACCCTAGCCTGTTCCCCAATAGCTCCTAACCCCTAGCCTGTTCCCCTATAGCTCATTAACCCTAGCCTGTTCCCCTATAGCTCATTAACCCTAGCCTGTTCCCCTATAGCTCATTAACCCTAGCCTGTTCCCCAATAGCTCCTAACCCCCAGCCTGTTCCCCTATAGCTCATTAACCCTAGCATGTTCCCCTATAGCTCATTAACCCTAGCCTGTTCCCCAATAGCTCCTAACCCCTAGCCTGTTCCCCTATAGCTCCTAACCCCTAGCCTGTTCCCCTATAGCTCATTAACCCTAGCCTGTTCCCCTATAGCTCCTAACCCCTAGCCTGTTCCCCTATAGCTCATTAACCCTAGCCTGTTCCCCTATAGCTCATTAACCCTAGCCCATTCCAATATAGCTCCTAACCTCTCAATGGTTGCAGATCTGTAAATTGTAGCAAAATGTGGCAGACTCCAGCTTGACTTTAAATGGATTAAAGGAAGTGTATGCCATATGGCAACACCTACCTGGTCCGAAATCCCAATCCCTTGACAAGTCCTCTGTCTAGTACAATATACGACCGGGTTAAAGGAAAGCCAAAGAACAGGGTTCCGGTTGGCCAAAGTCAGCTGCAGTAGATTTGTCCGCAGAACTCTGTTGGTATCCAGATAACTAAACAGTGATGGTGAAATCCTAACCCCTCATCCTCTCCTGTCCGCTGTTCAAAGTCTGAACGTGTCTACGTCTATCCCACTGATATCTCCAGTTCTACAGTTACCCATAATGTGTGTGTACAGTATTTGTGTAACACAACCCTTATGTGAATATTGGCTACATTCACCCATTATGTGTTGATAGATACATGTACAGTTGAAGTCAAAAGTTTACCTACACCTTAGCCAAATACATTTAAACTCAGTTTTTCACAATTCCTGACATTTAATAATAGTAGAAAGTCCCTGTCTTATGTCAGTTAGGATCACCACTTTATTTTAAGAATGTGAAATGTCAGAATAATAGTAGAGAGAATGATTTCTTTCAGCTTTTATTTCTTTCATCACAGTCCCAGTGGGTCAGTAGTTTACATACACTCAATTAGTATTTGGTAGCATTGCCTTTAAATTGTTTAACTTGGGTCAAACGTTTCGGGTAGCCTTCCAAAAGCTTCCCACAATAAGTTGGGTGAATTTTGCCCTATTCCTCCTGACAGAGCTGATGTAACTGAGTCAGGTTTGTAGGCCTTCTTGCTCGCATACGCTTTTTCAGTTCTTCCCACAATTTTTCTACAGGATTGAGGTCAAGGCTTTGTGATGGCCACTCCAATACCTTGACTTTGTTGTCCTTAAGCCATTTTGCCACAACTTTGGAAGTATGCTTGGGGTCATTGTCCATTTGGAAGACCCATTTGCGACCAAGCTTTAACTTCCTGACTGATGTCTTGAGATGTTGCTTCAATATGCCCACATAATTTTCCTGCCTCATGATGCCATCTATTTTGTGAAGTGCACCAGACCCTCCTGCAGCAAAGCACCCCCACAACATGATGCTGCCACCCCTGTGCTTCACAGTTGGGTTGGTGTTCTTTGGCTTGCAAGCGTCCCCCTTTTTCCTCCAAACATAACGATGGTCATTATGGAAAAACAGTTTTATTTTTGTTTCATCAGACCAGAGGACGTTTCTCCAAAAAGTACGATCTTTGTCCCCATGTGCAGTTGCAAAGCGTAGTCTGGCTTTTTTTGGAGCAGTGGCTTCTTCCTTGCTGAGCGGCCTTTCAGGTTATGTCGATATGGGACTCGTTTTACTGTGGATGTAGATACTTTTGTTCCGGTTTCCTCCAGCATCTTCACAAGGTCCTTTGCTGTTGTTCTGGGATTGATTTGCACTTTTCGCACCAAAGTACGTTCATCTCTAGGAGACAGAACGCCTCTCCGTTCTGAGTGGTATGACGGCTGTGTGGTCCCATGGTGTTTATACTTGCGTACTATTGTTTGTACAGATGAACGTGGTACCTTCAGGCGTTTGGAAATTGCTCCCAATGATGAACCAGACTTGTGGAGGTCTACCATTGTTTTTCTGAGGTCTTGGCTGATTTTTGTTTGATTTTCCCATGATGTCAAGCAAAGAGGCACTGAGTTTGAAGGTAGGCCTTGAAATACATCCACAGGTACACCTCCAATTGACTCGAATTATGTCAATTATCCTATCAGAAGCTTCTAAAGCCATGACATCATTTTCTGGAATTTTCCAAGCTGTTTAAAAGCACAGTCAACTTAGTGTATGTTAACTTCTGACCCATTGGAATTGTGATACAGTGAATTATATGTGAAATAATCGGTCTGTAAACAATTGTTGGAATAATTACTTGTCATGCACAAAGTAGATGTCCTAACCAACTTGCCAAAACTATAGTTTGTTAACAAGAAATTTGTGGAGTGGTTGAAAAAATGAGTTTTAATGACTCCAACCTAAGTGTATGTAAACTTCCGACTTCAACTATGTCACAGGCGGCTGGTATAACCTTAATTTGGGAGGACTGCTCATACTAATGCCTGGAACAGAGTTAATGGAATGGTATCAAACACATACAACACTTAGTTGCTTGATACCATTCCATTTCAGCCATCATCTTTGAGCCGTCTTCCCCTCACCAGCCTCCTGTGATGTATGTATATGTGTCCAGCCGTCACTCATTGTGTGTATGTGTGTCCCTGCAGGCGATGGCTGTGGCCTCAGTGTTTTGGGCCCCTGCAGTGGGAGCCTGTCGTCTCTGGGTTACCCTGCTACGTACCCTAACCACACGGTGTGTGAGTGGGAGATCAGCGTGCCGCAGGGCCGGAGGCTCCACTTCCGCTTCGCTGACCTGGACATAGAGGATAACAACTGTCAGGTCAACTACCTCAGGATCTACGATGGTATAGGACCGCGTAGGACCCAGATAGGTGAGAGAGGGGAAGGAGGGAGGGAGATCATCAGGAAGGGGGAGGGGTATGAAATATACTGTGCATAATCAATAGCAATCACTATATGACAGTGTCAGTATATGACAGACATATCAATAGAATAACACTGTCTGTACCACTGTATGAATGTAGATAATAACATCTTGTTCAGAGTACAAGATGAAGTTGTAACGCCAAGGTAGGATTATGGAACTAGCGAGTTCTATGCTATTGAACTGACCCTCTCCTCCTCTAGTGAAGTTCTGTGGTCTGGGCCTGAATGTTCCTGATCTCATCCTGTCCAGTGGGAACCAGGTCACCGTCCAGTTTATGAGTGGGACCCACCAAAGTGGGCGGGGCTTCTCCCTGGCCTACTCCACCACAGAACACACAGGTACCAGGCGTTAAAAGTTAGGGGGCAGGTTCTGAGCTGCTGCTGGTGTCCAAACTTTCAGATATGACAATGTCACTAAGGGCCCAATCATAGGCTGTGTTGACTCTTAGTTGAGATCACAATAGATTGTTTTACAGTAACATTGTGCCCCCATGACTAAGAGAGTTGCCTAGGTAGTGCCTTACAGTCGGATGCCGAGCAGTTGCCGAGCAATACGCTATTGTCCGGTTGGAATATTATCGACGTTTTATGTTAAAAATACCATAAGGATTGATTGTAAACAACGTTTGACATGTTTCTACGACCGGTAATGGAACTATTTGACTTTGTTTCTGGTACTGCGCTTGTGCGTTATGCCTTTGGATAGTGATCTGAACGCACAAACAAAACTGAGGTATTCGGACATAAATATGGAGTATTTCAAACAAAACAAACATTTCTTGTGGAAGTTGGAGTCCTCGGAGTGCATTCTGACGAAGATCAGCAAAGGTAAGAGAATATTTATAATACTAATTCAGAGTTTTGTTGATGCCAGAACTTGGCGGGTAGCTGGATAGCTTGCTTTAATGGCTGAGCTATGTACTCAGAATATTGAACAATGTGCTTTCTCCGTAAAGTTATTTTGAAATCTGACAAAGCGGTTGCGTCAAGGAGTAGTGTATCTATAATTCTTTCAATAACGGTTGTAAATTTTATCAATGTTTATGATGAGTATTTTTGTAAATTGATGTGCACATTCACCGGACGTTTTGGTGGGAATACATTTTCTGAACATCACGCGCCAATGTAAAATGCTGTTTTTGGATATAAATATGAACTTTATCGAGCAAAACATACATGTATTGTATAACATGAAGTCCTATGAGTGCCATCTGATGAAGATCATCAAAGGTTAGTGAATATTTTAGCTGTACTTTTGGTTTTTGTGATGCATGTCCTTGCTTGGAAAATGGCTGTGTGGATTTTCTTGTGAAGTTTATGTCCTAACATAATCTAATTTTATGCTTTCGCCGTAAAGTATTTTTGAAATCGGACAATGTGGTTAGATTAACGAGAGTCTTATCTTTAAAATGGTGTAAAATAGTTGATTGTTTGAGAAAATGAAATTATGAGATTTTTTGCTGTTTTGTATTTCGCGCCATGCTATTTCACTGGCTGTTGAATAGTGTGTCCCGCACCGTCCCACCTAGCCCATAGAGGTTAATCGGTCGACCTCTAGAATAAATACACAAAGAGTAAGGATAACGTGGCTACAGTATATACACGGGGTAGATGTACGGAGTTGATGTACAGGAGTACGAGGCAATGGAGATAAAGTGGCTTGCCAAAGTATTTACCCCCCTTGGAAGTTTTCCTATTTTGTTGCCTTACAACCTAGAATTAAAATAGTTTTGGGGGGGGTTTGTATCATTTGATTTACACAACTTGCCTACCACTTTGAAGATGCTAAGTATTTTTTCTTGTGAAACAAACAAGAAATAAGACAAAACAGAACTTGAGCGTGCATAACTATTCACCCCCCCAAAGTCAATACATTGTAGAGCCACCTTTTGCAGCAATTACAGCTATAAGTCTCTTGGGGTATGTCTCTATAAGCTTGGCACATCTAGCCACTGGGATTTTTGTCTATTCTTCAAGGAAAAACTGCTCCAGCTCCTTCAAGTTGGATGGGTTCCGCTGGTGTACAGCAATCTTTAATTCATACCACAGATTATCAATTGGATTGAGGTCTGGGCTTTGACTAGGCCATTCCAAGACATTTAGATGTTTCCCCTTAAACCACTCCAGTGTTGCTTTAGCAGTATGCTTAGGGTCTTTTTGTCTTTTATTTTACCTTTATTTAACTAGTCAGTTAAGAACAAATTCTTATTTTCAATGACGGCCTAGGTCATTGTCCTGATGGAAGGTGAACCTCTGTCCCAGTCTCAAATCTCTGGAAGACTGAAACAGGTTTCCCTCAAGAATTTCCCTGTATTTAGCGCCATCCATCATTCCTTCAATTCTGACCAGTTTCTCAGTCCCTGCCGATGAAAAACATCCCCACGGCATGATGCTGCCACCAGCGTGCTTCATTGTGGGGGATGGTGTTCTCGGGGCGCCAGACATAGCGTTTTCCTTGATGGCCAAAATGCTACATTTTAGTCTCATCTGACCAGAGTACCTTCTTCCATATGTTTGGGAAGTCTCCCACATTCTTTTTGGCGAACACCAAATGTGTTTGCTCATTTTCTTTCTTTAAGCAATGGCTTTTTTTCTGGCCACTCTTCTGTAAAGTCCAGCTCTGTGGAGTGTACGGCTTAAAGTGGTCCTATGGACAGATACTCCAATCTCCGCTGTGGAGCTTTGCAGCCCCTTCAGAGTTATCTTTGGTCTCTTTGTTGCCTCTCTGATTAATGCCCTCCTTGCCTGGTCCATGAGTTTTGGTGGGCGGCCCTCTCTTGGCAGGTTTGTTGTGGTGCCATATTCATTAAAAAAAAAAGTTATAATGGATTTCATGGTGCTCCGTGGGATGTTCAAAGTTTCTGATATTTTTTATAACCCACCCTGATCTGTACTTCTCCACAACTTTGTCCCTGACCTATTTGGAGAGCTCTTTGGTCTTTGTGGTGCCCCTTGCTTTGTGGTGTTGCAGACTCTGGGGCCTTTCAGAACAGGTGTATATATACTGAGATCATGTGACAGATCATGTTACACTTAGATTGCACACAGGTGGACTTTATTTAACTAATTATGTAACTTCTGAATGTAATTGGTTGCACCAGATCTTATTTAGGGCCTTCATAGCAAAGGGGGTGAATACATATGCACACACCACTTCTTCTGTTTTTTTTATTTTTTTGGTTTCACTTCACCAATTTGGACTATTTTGTGTATGTCCATTACATGAAATCCAAATAAAATGATTTTAAATTACAGGTTGTATTGCAACAAAATAGGAAAAACGCCAAGGGGGATGAATACTTTTGCAAGGCACTGTAGATAATTACATATAGGTAGGGGTAAAGTGACTAGGCAACAGGATAGATAATAAGCAGCAGTGTATGTGATGAGTTAAGAGTTAGTGCGAAGGGGGGTCATTGCAGATAGTCTGGGTATATATTTGCTCAACTATTTAACTATTTAGCAGTCTTATGGCTTGGGGTAGGAGCTGTTCATGGTCCTATTGGTCCCAGACTTAGTGCATCGGTACAGCTTGCTGTGCAGTAGCAGTGAGAACATTCTATAAAGGTAATGAATGACAGGGAGCTCGGCCCCAGTGATCTACTGGGCCGTATGCAATACCCTATTTAGCACCTTATGCTCGGATGCCAGGCAGTTGCCATACCAAGCGGTGATGCAGCCAGTCAAGATGCTCTCAATGGTGCAGCTGTATAACTTTTTCAGGATTCAAAATAATTTCCAGCCTACTGAGGTGGAAGAGGCATTGTCGTGCCTTCTTCTATGTTAATTCCTTAGTGATGTGGACACTGAGGAACTTGAACCTCTCGACCCGCTCCACTACAGCCCCGTCAATGTGGATGAGAGCGTGCTCGGCCCGCCATTTCCTGTAATCCAAGATCAGCTCCTTTGTCTTGCTGACGTTGAGGGAGAGGTTGTGTCCTGGAACCACACTGCCAGGTCACTGACCTCCTCCTTATAGGCTGTCTCATCGTTGAGGGCCAGCCTGGCGAATGTGTTGTTGCCTACCCTCACCCCCTGGGGACAGACCGTCAGGAAGTCCAGGATCCAGTTGCAAAGGGATGTGTTCAGTCCCTGGGTCCTGAGCTGTAGTCAATGAACAACATTCTCACATAGGTGTTCCTCTTGTCCAGGTAGGATAGGGCAGTGTGGAGTGCAATAGAGATTGCGTCATCTGTGGATCTGTTGGGGCGGTAAACGAATTGGAGTGTGTCTGGGATGATGGTGGTGATGTGTGCCATGACCAGCCTTTCAAAGCATTTCATGGCTGCAGATGTGAGTGCTACGAGGCAAAAAAGTCATTTAGACAGGTTACATTGGTGTTCTTGTGCACTGCTTGAAACATGTAGATATTACAGACTGGGTCAGGGAGAGGTTGAAAATGTAATTGAAAACAATTTCCACCTGGTCAGCGTATGCTCTGAGTACCTGTCCTCGTAATCCGTCTGGCCTCCTGGCCTTGTGAATGTTAACCTGTTTAAAGGTCCGACTCACACAGTCGTCTGGAACAGCTGGTGCTCTCATGCATGGTTCAGTGTTGCTTGCCTCAAAGCGAGCGTAGAAGGCAATGGGCATAGAAGGCATTTAGCTCGTCTGGTAGGCTCACATCACTGGGCAACTCGCGGCTGAGTTTCCCTTTGAATCCATGATAGTTTGCAATCCCTGCCACATCCGATGATCGTCAGAGCCAATGCTGTCTTTGGTGACTGGTAGTTGCTTTGGTTACACATCAGGTTGAATCACTACTTGATCATGTGGTCATGACCTGACCAGACATGAACAATATCCCCCACGGTCCAGTGTGGTCAAACCAGACCTTAGCATGGTCAGGCAGGGGAGTTTTCCATTTGTCACCCTCAGTGAATGGATGGGTTTTCTAACCTTGTGGTCATCCCCTCAGTGTTTGTCTAGAATGTTATCCCCTTAGTGTGTGTGTGTCCGTGCGTACTTGTCTGTCCATATGTGTCTGTCCGTGTGTATCTGTTGCACGTGTGTGTGTGTGTGTGTGTGTACCTAGACACGGTGTAGTACAGAGCGAGAGCTGAGTTAATGTGATCTGTGTGTATGTCTTTGTAGATCTGATCACCTGTCTAGACAAAGGAATCCACTTCACTGAGGCAGAGTTCACCAGATACTGTCCAGCAGGATGCCTGACTTCTGTTGGGGAGATCTCTGGGACCATACCCCATGGCTACAGAGATGTGAGTATATGCACATTACACAGATAAGGGTGTGTGTGTGTTTGCACGCATACATCCAGGTGTGAGTGTGTGTCTGTGGGCCTGCATGTGTGTGCAGGCGCCAGTGTATGTCTGTGTGTGTGTGGCAGTCTGCGTGTCCTAGTCATTGTGGTGTGCACATGGTTCCCAGATGATTCACACTGCCACCCTTCCACCCCCCACACACACACACCAAGTCTGTCTATCCTGCTGAACCCTCAGTTCCCAACAGCACCTCTACCTCTACCCCACAGGAACTAACTGATGATTCACACTGCCCCCCCTCACCAAGTCTGTCTCTCTGTCCTGCTGATCCCTCTGTACCCACCAGCACCTCTACCTCTACCCCACAGGAACTAACTGGCCACAGAGCCATGACTCACTTCATGGTCATGCTCCCTTCTCTTTCTTGTTCTATATCTCTTTTACTCTCTCACTTTCTCTTTCTATCTGTTTACTCTCTCTCTTCCCAACTTTCTTCCTGTATCTTCTCTCTCTCTCTCTCTCTCTCTCTCTCTCTCTCTTTCCCTCTTTCTCTCTTTCCCTCTTTCCCTCTTTCCCTCTCTCATTCCCTCTTTCCCTCTCTCTCTCTCTTTCCCTCCCTCTCTCTCTCTCTTTCCCTCTCTCTTTCCCTCTCTCTCTCTCTTTCCCTCTCTCTTTCCCTCCCTCTCTCTCTCTCTTTCCCCCTCTCTCTCTCTTTCCTCTCTCTCTCTCTCTTTCCCTCTCTTTCCCTCTTTCCCTCTCTCTCTCTTTCCCTCTCTCTCTCTTTCCCTCTTTCCCTCTCTCTCTTTCCCTCTTTCCCTCTCTCTCTCTTTCCCTCTCTCTCTCTTTCCCTCTTTCCCTCTCTCTCTCTTTCCCT